>NW_022605570.1:242493-247065 GCF_008692095.1 Etheostoma spectabile
AGAGCCGTATTTCCCTTTTTGCATATTCTTC
Organism: Etheostoma spectabile; assembly: GCF_008692095.1. NCBI lineage: Eukaryota > Metazoa > Chordata > Actinopteri > Perciformes > Percidae > Etheostoma > Etheostoma spectabile. Next base: position 242,525 of record NW_022605570.1, read on the forward strand.
CCCTCCTCGTTACTTTCCATTAGAAGCGGCTGCTCATTGGGTGAAACATATGGCGCATGCGTCTTCTCAATTCTACATCACTAAATCTGTGATCGATAACGTGGTCTATTTGAGAAAGCCGTGAATGTGCACTTATCCCAGCTATCTACGCCTGGCTTGACATAGCTTCACCTTTTTATCCTGGCTCGGCAACCGATTTGCGCTTTTTCACTTATCCTGGATATCTTAATTCTACTTTCGTGCAACAGGCCCCTGATTGCTTATCTCTTCATAACCACTGTATGTAATGTTTCCTTTTTTTCATTCCGTGCTGCAGTATTTAAAACTGATCCTCTGGGGGGGAACAGTAGCGGTTAGCGTTACCCTCAATTACAAATACAATGCATTTCCTAAATGCTTTTCCGGTTGTGGATAACAATTAAGGAGCACGTGATCACATATGACATTTGATATACTGTTACTTCCATTCATTTGACAGCTTACTGTATGAAACGTTACCTCTCTAAAAACATTTCTCAGCCTAAAAAGTTGGATAAGCTGGTAAAAAAATGCATCTTTATTCAGAAAATAGTGTCTGCGTAGATATAGCCAGGTATAGACGTTAGCATAATAAAAATAAGGGTGGCTTTTATTTGTAATAGACTGACCTCTGCCAGAGCAGTGCAAAAGTATGAGCATAATGTGATCCATCGATGTTAGACAACTGGTTAGGGGTAGGGGACTCTTGACATGTGTTAGTCAGTTTTGTAAGGCCGCTCCATCCAGGCAGAATATTTTGCTGCCATTGAGTTTGATGTCACAGGGAAAAAAGGAGAAAGGGGAAGAGGAAGGATGGAGGAGAAAAAAAGGTTCAGTTCCAGTAGACAAAACTAATAAAAGTATGATATGATAATAAAACAACAATGCCTTCCACATATTGTAAGTAGTCCAATGGACTTAGATAAACATGTAACAATCATCTTTACTTATACCCCAAGACTAGAGATGGAGGTTTTAATTAACTCAAATTCAAACTTGCTCCCCTCTCCCTGGTCCAGCCAAAAGCCATTTTGGTTTGAAGAATATGTGCTGATTACACAACCCACCCAAGCCCCGACACCCCTACTCTGCAACAAGACATATTTGTCCATCATAAAATGCCGCATTAATAGCCCATCCCATGTAGCTTTCCCGATACTGTATATTTATCTTGGCCTAGCATGCAATAAAAACAAAGAAGCCACTGCGGTGGATCAGGCGGCGAGAGAGAATGGAGAATGCGTCCTCGGGTATGTTCGAAATGCTACAAACGGTTTGTTTTGAGTTGCAAAATTGAAGCTGTGAAGCGCTGGAATAAAATTCTATCAGTGAGACTTGACGGATTCCTCACCAGCAAGGTTAGACAGGTTTTTTTGGGTCTAACATAATTGGCCTTGTTTCCCAGACATTATATTTATGAAGAGAAGGTTAACTCAAATAGCTATTTGATTCAGTGTAGTCTCAAACACACAACACATTCTGGGATAAGAGAAAAAAAACACCAATCACATTTGTCTTGGGCGGTGCTAAGCTCCAGACGTAGCGCCGATGGCTCTTTAAAATAATATCAGGACGGAACTTGTTTTGGTGGAAATTTTGCAGCCTGCAAAAGAAGCACCACATTCAATATTAAATTAATTAACTACTTACAAAAAACAGAATCCCTTTAGATCTTTCAATTAGCTGGATATATGTTTAAACGTTATTTGCTCTTACCAGTGTGTATCAACGTGTGGCAACCCAGTCTCACGGCAGTTTGTGAAGACTGGGACTATGTTATTTAATCTATTGATTTGTTTACACAGACATGTTTGTGTCACTTCTTTTCATGGTGGTGAGCACCAATTTAACAAACTAATGTTTCGTGATCACAGCACGACTACGGTAGCGAGTAATGTGAAAAGCCGAAAATCCGCATAGTGAGGGTGGTTGGGGGGGTGAATGGGTCAAACAACACAAGAATTTCACCCTGGAGACCGAGGATCGTGTCCAATGAATGATACTTAATTTCCCCATTGTTCTTTTTCTAAACACAACCGTCCCATTGTTGTCGCACGTCTCCCACGTGTGGCGTTTAATTTCCCTTGTTTCATCCGCCAGAGACCGCGGATTGTGTCTCGGCGTGTGACGTGTCTTTTCCCTGTTCTTCTTTTCCTAAACCCAACTGTCCCATTGTTGTCACGCGTCCCCCAAAGATTACCGCCATCTCCCGCGTGTGGCGTTTAATTTTCCCGTTGTTGCGTTCCCCACCGTGGATTGTGTGATGAACGTGTCCGATTACACAAATCAGTCTATTAAAAATAACGTGACCATTTCAAAAACTGCTGCGAGACCGTGTTGCATGTGTACTTCATCAACAGCAATCCCGACCATTTGGTCCCAAAACGTCCAAGTTACATAGTGAATTCCTTAAACATATTCTCTGTAAATCATTACAATCATTCACCAAAAGTACCACGCAGGCCTGCCTGGCTGCATGGCCCACATTTTGTTAAAACATGCCATTTTCAACACGTAGCTTGCTAGCTCGAAGGCTGTTGTTTCCCGTAGCAAAGGTGTTTTGAGAACGGCAACACACAGAGAGCGGACATCTTTCCTGTAAGACAACCGCCATGTGTCAGGCTTTATCCTGGAAATGTACTGTTGACTTGATTTAATGTTATATTCATGAAAGGACTGTCTGCATTAAATATGCAGTGCATACACTATGAAATGCAGGAATAGTAAATTTTACCATGCCAGAAATATTGTTAGCAATGCCAAGCTCTATGTTGCTGATACACGCCCTGCTTTAAGCTTTAGAAAGAGAGGTTTGTCTGTATGAGGTCGGAAACTGATTATTTCAATTCTTTAAGCCTGGTTTCCTCCATCACATGAGCATCAAATTCAAGAAACTTTTAATTACTTTCATCACATAAATTGATGAAATTAATAAAGAATGTGTCTTTTTTAGCAAGCACCCTTGTTTCTCTAAATCTTGTCAAGCGGTTGTAAATAACTGTGGAATATTGGTCACTGTGGATCACCAATATACCAGTCATTTTAGAAAGAAAACTTATTGGATGACACAGTTTTTTGTCATGATTTGAATAATGACATTTACCCTCTAGGACTATTCATTGTGCCAAAAAAATTGTAATAAAATAATCAGAGATAGTATGCAACGCATGATCAGATACTGTAAATACAGAGCCCAGGACTTTATGGTAGAGAGGAGCTAAAGTATCAGGTAAAGCCGGCTTCAGCTGTACCATGAAGTTGCTTGATGTCACCAAATATTGTATCATTAATTATGTCTCCTCCGTAAACATGTCTATTGCATCTGTCCGTCTTGGATCCCCCATTGGTTCTTTTTTAAAGATGTACTGCTTTTTCCTTCCATTAACGTAACTTGATGCACCAAATGGTGTGTTAACACATAACTATCTGAGAAGTCGTTATTTGAAATGTTAAATGAAGAACTATTTGTCCATCTGTCATTCAATCTCTTGCTATAGCCAGTTTGTAGTAGAGCAAAAACATCTTTTCCATTAAGAAAAGCCTTTAGGGCCTTTTTTTGCTCTTCTTTCACTGATTAAATACTCTAGTTCCGATAAAAGTAACTGATGCTGTTGCAGCATCTACGCTAACCAGTTTAGGAGCCAACATTATTGTGTTAAACAAACAGTTGTCTCCCTATGTTATCACACACATCTAAACCACAGCAGTAGCTCCTCACAGGACGCCAATTGGCTCAGGCCACGGTGGTTTGGACACAATTGCAGGACCTGACAAGATGGACTTTCATCTGATCTTGTGATATGGCGAGAATCCAGGTGCTATGCAAGGCAACTTACATTTACTATTTTTATTTAAAAACTGTAAAATTACAATTTTTGCCTTTAGCTTACACACTGAAATCAAAAGTATTACACAATTGTCAAAACCTTGCACTCAAAGAGCGAAACATTGGTCCAGATGTGGACCACTATAAACACAATGTCAGCCTCACACTTTTTGCAAAACAATACACAGTGATTTGCAAACCCAGTTGTGTACATTAGTCACACAGCAGTATATCCTGATGTAATTACCTTGCGATTCCAAATCACTGACTGAAAACGTGGACTTGGCCTAAAAATTTGAACAAGCACACCTTAGAGGTCCCTCCCCCTTGCTCTCTGCTGCGCTACAGCCCCCCCTCCACAGCTCCTCCCCCACAGCGGGGCATGCCGTGAACGCGCAGGCTAGTAAGCAGGGCCAAGGATGCTTTCCACATCCTCATGGACAATACAGGGGATTTATTCTGAGGGTATAGCTTATGTAAATAATTTACTTATTTAAAATATTTCTATTAAAAGTTTAGAAAAATTTTCAATAAAAGGGTTTAAAAAAAAAAAAATTGAAGGAGCATTAAGAATTCGTGTCAGACATTTGATTTACAAATTACATCATGTGGGAGAAGAAAACGTTTGTTATATTTAAAAATAATCAAAAATAGAATTCAGCCTTGCCAAACGTCGACAGGGACAGCGCACAATTAA
>NW_022605570.1:247075-247270 GCF_008692095.1 Etheostoma spectabile
TAGTTTAACCATAGCTACATTTGTTGTGATCCACAAAAAAACATTTTGGCTCACTAAATGTAAGTTTCGAAACAATATTGCTTATACTGAGGGTGAAGAAGTTAGCAGGTAAAGTTAATCTTCACCTGCTACAACATTCCTGCCGTGCTACAAGCCAACAAGTTAACTGTTAGACTTAGGCTGAATCCCATTTCT
>NW_022605570.1:247280-247370 GCF_008692095.1 Etheostoma spectabile
CCTACCCCTTGGCCCTTGAAACCAAGTGGTAAGGGTGAAAACATACCCCTATGAAATGGGACACCACTTGGTGACATCACCATGCAGTAT
>NW_022605570.1:247513-250992 GCF_008692095.1 Etheostoma spectabile
CACAGCAGCTGCTGTCCCGTTGGGCTGAAAACGCAGACATTTCCTAAATCCTGTGTTCAGTTGTACCCCTTCATTATTGGCATTGGTACTGTATTATTGTAATCATTGTAATTATTCCTGTTCTTGTCATCAGCACTTGTACATTGTTGTTGGTTTTGATAGGGACACTGATAACATTAGAGGTTGTTACGGCCAACAGGCTCAGACTGTCTGGAATCCAGAACAGCTGTAGTTTAATTTGTTTATTTGTGGTCTTGTGTGATTTTTTGTTTTACACATTGACAGCCTTTTTAGTGGTGTGACATGTTAGTTATGGTTCTAATAGTTGACAATGGTTCTGTAACACATCATTTATGTAACGTTTTTGCTGGTTATGTTCCATTTTATCACCAAGACTAAGATTTTTGTCAACAAAATGTTTGTGAACATCAATGACATTCAACACGGTGATAATTGAAACAGATATACACACACCATGTACATGGTGTATATGTATGTATACCCATATACAGGTGTATATGTATGATTCATGATACATTGTATACACCTATGTATTGCAAACAGACCTAGAGTACACAAGATAAGAACATCTGGCTCTGCACCACCAAAGTAAACCTAAAATATATAAACTATTTAATACATATGCACTGTTGTCCAACCACAATCAACAGTACCCAGATGGCATCTTGGAAGGTTTGTATCAGTTCAGCCCCAAACTGGACCAGCTGCTGTGTCCTCCTGTGTGATACAGGGCGGTATATGGCGTCTGTGGCTCAATGGTAGAGCGGTTGCCTGCCAATCGAAAGGTTGGTGGTGCGATCCCTGCCCCTGCAGTCATTGTCGAAGTGTCCTTGGGCAAGACACTGAACCCCGAGTTGCCCCCGGTGCTGCGCATCGGAGTGTGAATGTGTATGAATGTTTATCTGATGAGCAGGTGGCACCTTGTACGGCAGCCCTGGCCACAGTGTATGAATGTGTGTGAATGGTGAATGTATCCTGTAGATGTAAAAGCGCTTTGAGCAGTTGTTAAGACTGGAAAAGCGCTATATAAATACAGCACATTTACATATATGTGAAGCACGTAGCGATGTATCGTAGACCGTTAATATTAATATATATATAGCTATACAATCTATGCAATGTATACAGTCCATTCAAGGCAGAAATATGTGGGACTGTTCAACGTTAGTGTTAGCGATTAGCGTTAGCATTGCAAGCTAGCGATTTTTAAAAAGTTTCAGTTAGGAATATCGGTACACGATCCGTCCTGTCTGCACGATCCGTTCTGCGCATGTGCAATATGTTCGCGCATGCGCAGATGATAATCATGATGTAGAAGGATTTACCAGGGATTTACGGCACTGCACGATCTGTTCCACAGTAGCGGTCTGCTGTTAGCCTCCACCGGAAGGCTAACGTTAATTCGGCTAACCGCTAGCTGAGACAGCAAAGACCCTTAAATACAATAGCCGAATTAACTATTATATATACACACACTATATAACGTAACAGCGTTATACATTATATATAATAGTGGTTACGTCAGTTCTACTTTACTTGTGCTCAATTAAAACACAGCTACTTATTACTTGTCTTTATTATTACTGTAAAGTCTTAATTTAGCTGTAGCTGCTTTTCCCACTGTTTAGTTTGAGTAACGTTGTTGTCGACTGAAGCAAAGCTAGCGGTTAGCCGGGAAGCTAACGGTGGTGGAGGCTAACCGTCCTGTTAATACATCCAGGAGGCTAACGGCTAACCGCTAACCGCTACAACTATGACAGATCGTGCACTGTATTAGCTAAGAGAACGGTTAGCCTCTACCAGGAAGCTGACGCTAGTTTAGCTAACAGCTATTTCGGCTAACAGGCTGACAGCTTGATTAAAATAACGTTACTCAAACTAAACAGTGGGAAAAGCAGCTACAGCTAAATTGAGACTTTACAGTAATAATGACAAGTATTGCGTGATTGTATTTTATATGAGCACAAGTAAAGTAGAACTGACGTCACAGCTGTTATATATTTAAACAGTTAATTTAAGTTTTGAGGGTCTTTTACATGCTGTTTTAGCTAACGCTAGTGGTTAGCCGAATTAGTTGTTCCGGTGGAGGAGAACAGACTTTCTTTAACTGTCTATGGGAACAGATCGTGCAGTGTCGTAAATCCGAGTTCATCATTAAATCATCTGTGCATGCGCGAACATCTTGCACATGCGCAGAACGGATTGTGCAGGCAGGACGGATCGTGTACCGACAAGGAACATGGTTGCAAGTATACATGTACAGGACTGTGTGGGAAAATAATACAATGACTGAGGTGGTGATGAACAGGGCACTCAGGAACGGCCACGTAAAAGCTGGCTTAAAGTATATGCTGAATTAACCAAAGACTAAATAAGAGTGTGTGTATGTGTGACATATTATATATTATGCTTTGCAGCTGGGTTACAGCATAGAGGGAGAGAACAGGCAGGGCTATCTTAGTCAGATAAGCTACAGTGAGCACAGAAGAGGAGATGGTGAGGCCAAGGACACTGAAGTTCGAGGACGGTCTGATAACTCAGAGAACAGGACGTACAAACTAAGAAGGGAGTGAACATAGCTGTCTTGTGAGGTAAATAAAAACTGAAAATAATAGACAGGCAAGAAGGAAGAGGGAAGAGGCAAAGCAGGGAGTGTAACCCAGCAACAGTATAGCTGACCAATCAGGCCCCACAAGGGGAACCAATATAACCCTGAGCACACTATTGTTTAAGTGCCTTTTTGGGGGACCTCTGTACTAGACAAGTCTCCATCAGGTCCGTGCACGTAAAACTGCTCGGAAACGCATTTCATCTGTTGACCACAAGAATAAACGCTGTGTTAATCATCATGGAGTCAGTTGTCAGTTTATAGAAGGATTTCTCCAACAAATTGGGGACCCCGACGTGAAAACGTAATGGACAGGGAATCCAACTGGACCTTGGCATTGTGGTCCACGGTCGGTTCAGCTCAGCCACCGGACTGACATCCCGCAGCCCGTGAAGGGGACTGAGCGGCGACACTGGGATTCGTTGGTGTGATCACTGAGAGCTCTCAACAAAAAAGGTACGCAGAAGCCTGTTTAAAATCAAAATTCTGTTATTGGCTGAAAACTAAATTGAGTGATCACATTTCAACTGTGTAAGTGTGTTTTAAGCGAAAAGTATTGATTGAATGTGCTGTAATTAAAGGGATATAAACAGATGAAATGTTGGGGCATGTGATGTGATTAAACAGAGAAAACAACAGAGAGTGTGAGAGAATTGTTGAATAATACGGTGGCGGTAGGAGAGGAAAAGGACAAATGTCAGAGGAAAATACGTCAGATGGTTGACGAGGTGGAGACTGCTACGGCCAGATAGTTCAGATGAGTGATTGTGAATTGCCACCCTTGGTTCTGTGTGAACAGCCTGAGAAAGAATTGCAGTTAACAGATTGTCATTGTAATATTACGAGTCCA
>NW_022605570.1:251002-251111 GCF_008692095.1 Etheostoma spectabile
ATTTGTGCAAAGGAGTGAGAGGTCACTTTTTAAGTTGTAAAGATTATACAGATGTACATAAAAAGGCTCTAGATGGAGTCTTAATGAAAAAGTTGTTTGTTGTTGCATG
>NW_022605570.1:251124-258857 GCF_008692095.1 Etheostoma spectabile
GTGGTTTGGCTTGTTGGATTTTTTCTCACTGCTTATTTGTTGTAAAATGACGACCCCTCATGGTAAAGTGTCAGTAGGGGCAGTGAAAAAGTATGGCAATAAAGGAGAGGAGAAAGTAGCAAAAGAGATTGTGAAAGAGGAGAGAGGAGGATGGATGAGAGAAGGGGCCCCGTCCCCGGAGAAAGTGAATGAATATTGAAGTATGAAAAAAGTAGTTGGAGTATGCGAAGGCAGGCGAGGAGGAAAAGAAAGAAAATGGTTTAAATTGACTAAACCAAAGCAAAGGAGTATGAAGCGCAGAAAGAGAAATATGGGTGGGGTTGAAAATGACAATGCATACAGAAACAATTGGGATTGCAAACAAGATGACAAAAGTTCCACCAAAAACTGAGACAGAAGCTGAACAGAATAAAACCGCTACGCGAGAGAAACCCCGCTGCCCCTGAGCGCCCCCCCCAACAACCCTTTTTATCCAGAATAAGAAACCTAAGAATTTCCGCTCCACCGCCGCCGTATACAGGTCCACACGCCATCAAAACCACAGTCCAAGCCCCCCGTGGTAACTGCCCATTACGCCAAATGCATTACAAATAGACGTCCACCCAGGACCATTGATACCGGCTTAGAGGGCCGCGTACAGATTAGAATGTTATCAAATTTAATGGTACAGTCACGCAGGGGAGCACACGGCTCCACCACAACCAGCGCACAGTCCCGCCGCCCAAGCAAAGCTAGTACCCCATATCCAGCGTCTTTTTCCAACAAAATCCAGAGCTTTTCACATGTCAGTAAAAGGACCCATTCCACCTCACCAGTACCCCACAAGACTCAGGAAGTAAGGAAGATAGCGAACAGTCAACAGCAGCAGGGAAAGTAGCAAACACAGAACTCTACTCTAGGAAAGAACTAAAAAACGACATAAACACGGCCCAGATCTAGACCACAAAGTCCTCAAGACGTTTTTGTAGCAGCACATTTAAAGGTAATTTACCAACGAGGACCCTGACAAGTTATGCGAAATCAACTAGAAAAAGGGAAAGACTTAACAAAGAGTTCAGGAGATAAAGAGCAAGAAGCAGCTCGTCGACAGTGAATGAGCTCATTGAGGAAGCAGACGCGCCACACACCAAGCGGGCTACAATGCCACTACCCGCCCAGTAGGAGGAGAGGAGCTGTTGATGTACACCCCTTACAGTTTTGGTGACTTAGATGCCTCTGTTTGCAAAACTCCCCTCCCTGACAGGAGGGGCTGAGCATTTCTTCACAGCTTTACTAGTCTTACAGCGGAGTGCAGCTGTGTTTGGGAGATCTCAGAGCAGTATTGGGTAAGTAATGGGAGCGATAAGCTAGTGCTGCCCTCCACCAGAGGGGGCTGGACCCACTGTTCCCGCATCAGTGCCTGCATCAGCATAACCCCTGGCTTTGGGCTGAGCTGCACCGCATGTATCCCACAGTTGGGGATCATGCAGCATGGCATGATTTAAAAAGACTAAGTGATAAAATTTTGATGCTATGCATAAGAGCAAAAAAGATTTGGCAGCGTGCTATGAGGAACCGTGGGACCAGTCGCGCCCCACAGTGGCGCTTTTCCGCCATGGGGTACTAGGGGATTACCCACAGCAGTTCAGACACAGTTAGGAGGAGTAGTAGGCCTGCAAACATGACCGTGCACATGCGAGAATGTGCGTCATTTCCTGTCAAAACACCAAAAGGAGCGAGCACAAGAAGATGAATTAAAAAGACTACAAACTCAATTGTAAAGAACAACTGGAAGAATTAAACAGCCAAGCCCAGCAAAGCTAAACAAATGACAGTCTCACAGAACCCCCAACAGTCAGAAGCCCCTCACAGTTGCAGACATGCTGTCTTTCTGCGGCCTCACAGGTACAGCGCTCACATATCCCTGACTATACCACAGAACTCATCACTGTCTCACCGCCCCCTCCTATGGACAACAGAGGCCAGGGCCGCCTTCTCTGACCTCAAAGTGCCCTAGCAAGGGCAGAGACACCACCTCCCCAGACTACTCACTCCCATTTCATAGGATGTTTCTGAAAACAATGGCTTTCTCAATGCCATTTTTTTCAGAAAAAAGGGGAGACAGACATGTCAGTGGCAGCGGGGGAGCGGCGCCACAAAGACAAAGATGGGATATGAGGTCTCATCAAGGAAAGATACAGCATCATCCGCAATGTGCAGAATGTTGCTACCTGAGGCACACAGACCAACACATGAAAAAAAAAACTCCTGAATCTGTCTGAGCTTGGTGGCACCCCAATTTGAGGACATGGTGACACTTTTTGTCAGGAATGCAGGGTGTGTGAGAGCATATGTTCAGAAACCAACACCCACTAAAAGGAGCGTACCCATCCCCCAAGCTTGTTTTCAAGATATCAGTTAGATTATACGATATGGGCGCAGAAAATGTGGTAGGGGAAAAAGGTATCTTCTGGTGATGGTAGACAGGTTCTCTAGGTGGTAGAAGCCATTCCCCCGGAAAAGAGGACGCAAAAACAGTGGTGAAATGGCTCAAAACTGAACTCATCCCGAGGTATGGGGTCCCCAGGCAAATAAGGTCAGATAATGGCACACATTTTAACAACAACACTACTAAGAAGTAGAACAGGCCCTGGGAATCACTCATGCCTTCGGATCAGTTTATCATCCCAGTCACAGGGAATGGTGGAAAGAGCAAACCAGACATTGAAGGCTAAGATAGCCAAGGCATGTGCAGGAAGCAAGTTAACATGGGTAGAAGCGCTCCCATTCCCTCATGCTATGAGGTCCTCAGAAGGACGAAACACATTGACCCCACACGAAATAATGACAGGGAGAAAAATGCCAGGACCTCCACTAGATGGAGGCCACATGCCAATGTTAGATGTTCAGCAAATAGAAATGACAGACTATATGAAAAAGCTAACATCTCTGGTTTCAGCCCTTCTACGCAGGTCCAGTTGCGAACAGGAAACCGCAGGAGGAAGCAACACTACCTTTCAAGGTAGGCGACTGGGTCAGGGTCAAAGTTCACAAGAGGAAGTGGACTGACCCCAGTGGTCCGGGCCTTACAGGTGGGGGAGGTTACTTCACACTCGGTCCAGGTTAAAGGTAAAAAGGAGCACCTTGGCACACCTGACACATTGTGCCCCAGCCGCACCTCCTAGCCGCCCATTGGCAGAAATTAGAAAAGCAATCCAAAATGTATAGATGGAAGAGATGTTTTGGCGGGGAACAGCCCCCACATAGTACATCCATAACTTGGAAGGCAATGGGGTTTGGGAAAAAGACAACAGTTGTCCTAGCAGTAGTAGTAGTAGTGGGAGTTGCAGCATTAATTCTGGGGTTGGAACATGCGTATGGGGACCGAGACCACAAAGAACAATCACCCGGTAGTGTCCAACCACCTCTCAGTAACAAAGGAAATGAAACTAGACGAGAGAAAAGAAGAGCAGTTTGGGCAGTAGTGAAGCAACACACTAAGGGCCCATCCCCAAGGTGCGGTGCCAGATTGACTCTCCCCTATGTGAGAGACTCAACCACGTCATTTACCTTTGATTTGTGTCAGGCTATAGACTGCGGGGGGTATAATAGTTTCTACAAAAACACAGATGTGTACATCTGTGACGACTATCAAAAGGAGAGGACTGTGAAAGGAGCGCTTCCGGACAGGGAAAGGTAGTCTCTGTAACAGCTGGTATGACGCGGGTTGGACAACAGGAGGGTGGAAACCATGGCGAGGTTGACAGACAAAAGAGATTGGTGGGTCAACAAAGAATGGGAGATATTATCTATACAGCGGGACTATAGTTAGACCCCACGAAAAATCCCATAACCCTGTCAGAATAGAGCAATTGGGAGCAGGAACGGTCAGGATGTGTGGATGTTAGCCATAGGTGTATGGATAGCGGAAGTGACCAGATACCCCCCTCAGATAAAATATGGGATCCCCTCACGCACACCAAATGACACTGACATGGCAGAGACTACAGTAAAACCCCCCTGAAGGAGGAAGACGTAATAGTGCGGGACTTCTCTAAAATGAGGGTGAAGATGTGTTAGAGTTATCAGCATGCAGGCCAGGACAATTTATGGACATCGTGGCTAATACAGAATGCCAAAGAACAACACATGAAGGTGCGTGGCCTGTGCCACAGCTAGACTCATCTTTCACTAACCCGGCCCCGTTGTTTCCTAATGACCCACAGGATATGCATGCATTTGAACTTCACACACCTCTAAACAGCTTCCCGCAATTGTACTACCCTGCATCCCTCTTTCCCCCAGGCTTTGAAAACCAGGGTATTTTCCGCCATAAGGGGGAGGTGCAAGATATCACTGTTTCAATCTCACCGGATCAAGCAAGCCCACAATCAAACTAGGTGATATACCCCCAGACTGGTGATACAACTGTACAAAACAAAACAGCCCTAGGCCCAGTGGCTAGAATAGGACTATTCTACTATTGTGGTGGTCTTAGGTTGTACTCCCAGATAAAGTTCCCAAATCAACGTCAGGAGTTTGTGCTATGGTTAGATTAGCTATGCCCATATCTTGGTGGGGTAGAGTCCACTATACCCACCATAAGGCTGTGCAACTGACGTAAAGAGAAGGCGCAGGGCCCGTAGTAGCAGGCCCGCTTTGATCCATGGGCGGGAACCCCCCCTATATAGACAGCATAGGAGTTCCTAGGGGTGTCCCGTTGAATACAAATTGGCAGATCAAATGACCGCAGGATTTGGAATAACCACTGCTTTCAGCCACTTCCCGCACCTCCCAGCAAAAATGTAGATAGGATAAATTTGTGCATTAATTTTTACCTTGAGCAATGCAACTAGGGAGCCATCGAAGGCCTGGCCGAGCAGACGGGCCCAACGTCCCCATGGCGCTCCAGAATAGGATGGCGCTGGACATGCTGTTGGCTGAAAAAGGAGGAGTCTGTTCCATGTTCGGAGAGATGTGCTGTACGGTCATCCCTACAACACTGCCCCGGAAGGCATACCAGGGCTTTGAACCAACTCTCGAGCCCTTCCCAGGAGATGCATGACCCTCGGTGTATCAAATCCATTGGAGGGGTGGATGACAACCTTTTTTGGCAAATGGAAGAATCTTATCACTGCTTGTTTGACATCTATTGCTGTTTTCTCTGCTATCTAGTCCTGTGGTGTTGCTGTGTGCCCGCCTGCGGACCATGATATCCCGGCTCATCACCACTGCCTTGTCCAAAGAAAAAGCGCCGCCTCCCTATTCCGCTGGATGCTGCCATTACTCCCCATGCCAGAGGACGGGGACGTTGAGGCACTGCAGTTGTGTAAAAGGTGTTCGCACCTAGTAGGTCGAAAAGGGGGAATTGTGTGGAAATAATACATGACTGAGGTTGGTGATGAACAGGCACTCAGGAACGGCCACGTAAACGCTGGCTTAAGTATACTGATTAACCAAAGACTAAATAAAGTGTGTGTAGTGTCCATATTATACATTATGCTTTGCAGCTGGGTTACAGCTAGGAGAGAGAACAGGCAGGGCATCTTAGTCAGATACTACGTGGGCACGAAGAGGAGATGGTGAGGCCAAGGACACTGAAGTTCGGACGACGGATAACTCAAGAACAGGCAAAACACTAAGGAGGGAGTGAACATAGCTGTCTGTGATGATAATGAAAATGAAAATAATAAGAGAGAAGAGGAAGAGGCAGAGCAGGAGTGTAACCCCGCAACAGTATAGCTGACCAATCAGGCCCCCACAGAGAAACCAATATACCTCGCACAATTTATTGTTAAGTGCCTTTTGGGGACCTCTGTACTAGACATCATCCATCAGGTCCGTGCACGTTAACTCCGGAACCAGCTTTCATCTGTTGACCACGAATAAACGCTGGTTAATTCATCATGGAGTCAGTTGTCAGTTAATGAAGGATGTTCTCCAACAACCCAGCATCCTCTTTCCCCAGGCTTTGAAAAACCGTATTTTACCGCCATAAAGGGGAGGTGTGCAAGATATCACTGTTATCAATTCTACCGATCAAGCAAGCCCAACAACAACTAGGTTGATATACCCAAGACGGTGTAATACAACTGTACACAAACAAAACAGCCCTAGGCCCATGGTGGCTAGAAGAGGACTATTCTACTATTGTGGTGGTCTTAGGTTTGTACTCCCAGATAAAGTCCCAAATCAAACGTCAGGATTTGTGCTATGGTTAGATAGCTATGCCCATATCTTTGGTGGGAGTAGAGTCCACTATACCCACCATAAGGCTGTGCAACTGACGTAAGAAAGGCGCCAGGGCCCGTAGTATGCAAGGCCGGCTTTTGATCCAGGGCGTGAACCCCAACCTATATAGACAGATAGGAGTTCTAGGGGTGTCCGAATGAATACAATTGGCAGACATCAATAGCCGCAGGATTTGAGAGTATACCACTGCTATCAGTCCATCTCCCCCCGTCACTCCAAGCAAAAATGTAGATAGGATAAATTTTGTGCATTATAATGTTTACGCTTGAGCAATGCAACTAGGGATGCCATCGAAGGCCTGGCCGAAGCAGATGGCCCCAACGTCCCCATGGCGCTCCAGAATAGGATGGCGCTGGACATGCTGTTGCTGAAAAAGGAGGAGTCTGTTCCATGTTCGGAGAGATGTGCTGTACGGTCATCCCTAACAACACTGCCCCGGATGGGAAGGTCACCAGGGCTTTGAAAACCACTTCGAGCCTTTACCCAGGATGACTGCATGACGCCTCAGGTGTATCAAATCCATTGGAGGGGTGTGAGACAACCTTTTTGGCAAATGGAAGAATCTATCACTGCTTGTTGTGACTATCTATTGCTGTTTTTCCTCGACTATTCTAGATACCTGTGGGTGTTGCTGTGGTGCCCTGCCTGCGACCATGATATCCCGGCTCATCACCACTGCCTGTCCAAAGAAAAGCACCGCCCCCTATTCCGCTGGGATGCTGCCATTATCCCCATGCCTGAGGACGGGGAGGACGTTGAGGCACTGCAGTTATGTGTAAAAGTGTTCGCACTAGTAGTGCGAAAGGGGGAATTTGTGGGAAAATAATACAATGACTGAGGTGGTGAGAACAGCGCACTCAGGAACGGCCACGTAAAAGCTGGCTCAAGTATATGCTGAATTAACCAAAGACTAATAAGAGTGTGGTATGTTGTACATATTATACATTATGCTTTGCAGCTGGGTACGGCTAGGAGGGAGAGAACAGGACAAGGGCTATCTTAGTCAGATAGCTACAGTGAGCACGAGAGAGAGGATGTGAGGCCAAGGACACTGAGTTCGAGACGGTCTGATAACTCAGAAACAGGACTACAAACTAAGAAGGGAGTGAACATAGCTGTCTTGTGAAGTAAATGTATAACTGAAAATAATAGACAGGCAAGAAGGAAGAGGCAGAGCAGGGATTGTACCCACAGAACAGTATAGCTGACCAATCAGGCCCACAAGGGGAAACCATAACCCTGAGCACGCTATGTTAAGTGCCTTTTTGGGAAACCTCTGTACTAGACAAGTTTCCATCAGGTCCGTGCACGTGTTTAACTGCCCGAAACGCATTCATCTGTTGACTCACCAGACTAAACGCTGTGTTAATTCATCATGGAGTCAGTTGTCAGTTTATAGAAGGATTTCTCCAACAACTGCATAGACCACAAAACAAGACTGTCGTAACTTTTTAATCAATTATTGAAGCTGAAAGTACTTACATTTATGTGTCTCTCTGGTC
>NW_022605570.1:258867-258996 GCF_008692095.1 Etheostoma spectabile
ACGGGCAGCCATTGATGCCTATGTGTTTTCAAGTGAGGTCGCATCCACACTAGGTTTCAAGGGCTATATAGCCCTTGGTCTATCCCCTTCCCCTTGGTCGTAATAGGTATTGGGACAGCACTAGGTCCC
>NW_022605570.1:259006-263977 GCF_008692095.1 Etheostoma spectabile
GCAAAAGCTAGGGGAAGGGGTAAGGGGTAAGGGGTAGGGGTAAGGGGAAGGAATGGGATTCAGCCTTAGAAACAAGCTACAAAGTAAACTGAGATTTGCACTATCACCAGTGTACTGAAAGTGTACTGTAACCATCGATATCTTAGTTGTGTAGTTCTTAAAAAATGAAACAAATCAAGCAATGATACTTACATGTCAAGCAGAAATGTGGCTAACGCTAGCTCTGAATCCGTGTTGAATCATTTCAGGAGGCGTAGTTAGCTCCCTCCACCTCTGAAAAGCCGCTCCAATGTTGACCCTCGTTTTATTTCGGGCTCGGTTTAATTCTTTCTTTTTAGCTCGCTTTTCATCCTCGGTCTTCTTCTGTTTGCCCGGTCTTTGTTTTCTGAGCAGGTGTCACTTGAGAAATTGGCAGTTGTCCCGAAAAGTTGTTTCTCCACGATAAGCACAGTGCAGTGCACTGGCAATCTTGAGTTTGCACGCGGCACGGCGCTGTGCAGGGGAAGGGTATGAGCAGCACGAGAGTGATTGACACTGCTAAGACAGTCCTCCTGGCTCTGATTGGCTGTTTCTGACCGGGAGCGGTGTATTTCTGCAAGTGGCAGAAGGAGCACAGGGAGGAGCCACAGGAGCTTGATTTTTTTCACAGATTATCTGTCTCATATTCTACTGTCAGGACATAGTGGCAGTTTTAACAAATATGTAAAAAATACATTTTTACAAAAGTTACCTACTGAAGCTTTAAGGAAGAAATCGGGGACAGACCCAGGCTCTTGGTAGGCGGTGTCTGACGACCGGTTGGGGTTCAAATGAAGAGTGGCAATAACAGTTACAAAAAATAGTAGTTTGTAGTAGTAGGCACTGTGCAGCATTACAAGGCACAGCAGGACGTAGCAGGGCACCGCAGAGCGTAGCAGGATGGAACATGGCATCGCAGAATGTGTAGCAGGACCATGGCCACACCTATGAGCCCATCTGTGAAACAAAGCCATCAGGTGTGTCAACACATGAATTGTAGACACACCAAACAGGTTTAAGCATTATAAAAGTGAAGCAAGTAAGTCTATTATTTTCTGTACTGCATTTTTACCATATCCATACCATTTTCATATCCTTGTACAGTATACACACATACTGTATACACATATATATATATAGACATATATATTTGTTTTTGGATATGTACAGTATGTACATACAGTATCTATGTAGTCCACCCAGTCCTGATAGTAATAATAACAACAAAAGCAACCCTATTAGCAAAAAAAATATATCAGTTTTTTTAGAGACTTTTTTTACAGTAATTGTAACTTGTACTGGATACAGTAATTTACGTCTGTTTTCTGAGCTAAAAGTGTTATGCACACTAATAGCATGAAAACTGGGATATGTTTTGTTGTGTTTCTCCATGTTGACATGTTGACTAATTTGGGTAAATGAGAAATCAATTGTCTTTTCCTCAATCTGCAGCATTTGCCTTGTGTAGGGTTTGGTGAACTTATTGTATATTTATTTGTGTACTTAATCTACAGTACTCTAATCACTGAGAAGTAGATTTGCTAAAAGTGTTTTAGGTTAGCGACAGCAGTTTGTAACTGGTTCACACATAATTAAGTCATATGGGACGTCTGTTTCATAACAAAATATGCTTTTTATAAATTACTGTATAAGTGCTTAAGCAATCAAAACAAAACCCCTTGGAGTTAAATTTGGGGTTTTGGGCTACTATTATCTGCCATACACAACTTCACTCTGTACGTGCTGTATAGATAATAATTTATGTACCTTTCTTTTGAAAATAGCGATCATTCTATCATTGAAAATGGTGATATCACAACTTGTATGGAGCAGCAATTCACTACTTTTTACTGGACTGAAACATTTAAGAGAACCGACAAAGACTGACCAGAAATTCATCACAAAACAATTTCTGAAATAACTATGTTCTATTAAAGCTAAATAAATACGTTGGAGTATCAATCTAAATCATCCTTTTAGTTTTAGTGAAAAAAAGGACCCATAGTCCCATGATTGATTGAGGCCCCTCTGTCTTGTCGCCAGTGGTCAATAAAGTAACCATTGGTCCAAACTCAAAATGCATTTTTGTACTCTGTCCCAATGGGAATCTTTGAGGGAATGGGTAGCATTTTGCTTGCTCTATCCACAGTCACAGTTTCCCTGTTTTCCGGGATTCAAACTGGCAACCTCCTGGTCACAAAACAAACTCTCTTTCCAACATACCATTGCCTCATATTTTCATTTGGTGGGTGATAGTCCACCAATGCTGTGGAGCGAGGATGTTGGAATACTAACATATCATTACTGGTCCATTGGGAGAGACTTGACTTGAGAAAAAAAGTTTAATGATCGTTTCAGTCAATATTGGGAGTTATAGCTGCTGCTGTTGCCAGGGTAACAAGCTACAGTTGAGCGTAGGTGGGTAAACAGTGCGGTCATTTTTTTGGGGATGTGTGCAACAAGGATCCCACAGTACATGTGTTTGTAGTGAATTTGTAAGTGTTGAGTGCATGCACACACTAGGATGACTTTAGTTTGTGTGTGTGTGTGTGTTTGCTCTCTGGTTTTCCTCCCCCTTCAGAGCCTCTGGTTCTTGTCAGATAATGGTACCCAGGAATCTCAATTATCTTAATGTAACAACAGCAAAGGATGTTTCACCTGTAAACATGTTCTCCCAATCAGACTTAGCATGCACAGTAAGTCTCCAAATAAGGATACAAGAAAATAGGTTACACTTGTATGCTAACATGGATCTTGAAACTGCAACGTTTCATGCAAAACTATAAACCCCAAACTTGCTTATAAACGCAGTCCATTTCATTATATCTGTTTCGTTATATCAGATACTGATTAATTTGCTTGATATGATGAAATATATTTATCTATAAAATGGGGAGGCCCGAAAAAGTTTGGGAACCACTGACCCAGAGCAGAGATCAGGTCAATTTTATTTATGTAGCCCAACATCACAAATTTACCTCAAGAGGCTTAAAATCCGTACAGCATGCAACACCTTTGGATTTGCTTTGAATGAGAACAAACTCTTAAAAACAACCGCTTTAAAGGAGACCATGGTTGAATAAAAACTGGAGTACAAATGTACAGATTTATGCTGTAAAAGTCTCTATTACACATATAGAGCTACTGACTCACCTAATATAAATGTTAGCCTTAGTTTTGTGACTGCAGTACAATGTTGATAACCCATAAACTCTGACATCTCTCCATTAGTGCATGTGTAGGTCCTGAGCATGTGTGTGTGTAATTCAGGCCTGTGTGTAATTTGTGTAAAAAAAAAACAACAGAGTGAAAAGTATAGTTTCCCCTTGTGGGATTAATAAAGTATAATAAAATAAAAAAATGACAATATAATATAATATAATATAATCATAATTTCAAATGTATTTGCTTTAATATATTTTTTAAGTTTCAAAAGAATATCCCTTTTAAAATGTTAAATTAAGTTGATGTGTAAGCTACATTTTACTTTAGCTAATTAAGGTTGTGTTGAGTCTATTATACTGCTGCGTTATGTAATCCATGATGATGCATTTCAATTCAAAACTCATGTGCATTGAAAGCCCCCAAACAAAATAAACAGCTGCATCATAAATGTAGTGTACTAAAAAGAAAATGTTCTTGTAAAATGTAATTTTAGAAGAATAAAGTATTCACATCGCCAAACTACATTACATGTTACAAATGCACACTACTGTTAAGTAACTGTACATCTTTAAAGCACCTCCATGGATGATGAAGGGTAAAGAAACATGTTATGCCAATAACAACAAAATGCGTAATTTCCAAAACATAATATACTGCAAGCAGGGACTACTTTGGGCTGTTGTGTGATTCTGACATTTGAGGTTTAAGTCAGCTTTATAGCAGCCAACTTGTCCTTGAATGCACCAGGAAGGAGCCCTAACTTGCCACTGCATTGAATACAAACTATGACAAACAGCTAAAAGTACTTTGTACTGTGATGGATGACTTAGAAAGCAAGTACAAATCTTCTTTTTTAAAACCTGTTGGGACATAATTGGAAACCAATGGCCAAAGCCAAACCACACCCCTTAGTGGAATTTGTGGGGGGATTTATTCCTGTTTGAGATACTGCACAAATAGAAATCAACAAATGGTAATGTGTTGTTCATGACAAGTGAAGCCACTGTAGCAGACGAGAGATAAATTTCATAGCTGTTTAGTGACGCAATCAGTAAATCCGGAACTGTTGGGGCTCGTTGGACTGCATAATAAAAAATAAAAAAAATGCCGTCCCAATGTTGCTTTACATAACATTATGCATCATATCAGTGACACCCATGGATAGGAAATAATATAACTTAAAAACTTGCCTAACCAGCTCAACATTTTTTACACACTGGGGTTCGAAAGTTTGGGCACCCCAGGTAAAAATGTGTATTAATGTGCATAAAGAAGCCAAGAAAAGATGGAAAAATCTACAAAAGGCATCAAATGACAGATTAGATATTTGTATAATATATCACATAAAGTTAGATTTTATTTCCATCGTTTACACTTTCAAAATAGAAGAAAACAAAAAAATGCCTTCTGCAAAAGTTTGGGCACCCTGCAAAGTTTATAGCATGCGCCGCCCCCTTTGAAAAGCTGAGACCTGACAGTGTCATGGATTGTTCTCAATCATCGTCTGGCAAGACCTTGAGATGTCAATCTTAAGGTTTTAAATGCCCAGACTCATCTGACCTTGCCCCAACAATCAGCACCATGGCTTCTTCTAAGCAGTTGTCTAGAAAACTGAAACTGAAAATAGTTGACGCTCACAAAGCAGGAGAAGGCTATCAGAATCAGAATCAGAAATACTTTATTGATCCCCGAAGTGAAACTCTAAGTTACAATTGCTCAGATTTTAGAAATATAAGAAATATAAATAAAGAAAGAAGATAGCAAAGCGTTTTCAGATGCCAATATCCT
>NW_022605570.1:263987-264089 GCF_008692095.1 Etheostoma spectabile
TGTAATTAAGAAATGGCCGTCATCAGGAACAGTGGAAGTTAATTAAAGATCTGGAAGACCAAGAAAAATATCAGACAGAACAGCTCGCAGGATTGTGAGAAA
>NW_022605570.1:264099-264303 GCF_008692095.1 Etheostoma spectabile
TCCAAACCCACGTTTGACTGCACAATCCATCCAGAAAGACCTGGCAGACACTGGACACAACTCCAATGACCATTCCACTATTAAGAGATACTTGTACAAATAGGGTCTTCATGGAAGAGTCATCAGAAGAAAACTTCTTCTACGTCCTCATCACAAAAATCAACGTTTGAAGTTTGCAAATGAACATATAGACAAACCTGATGC
>NW_022605570.1:264313-264423 GCF_008692095.1 Etheostoma spectabile
CAAGTTCTGTGGACCGATGAGGTTTAAATAGAACTTTTTGGCCGCAATGAGCGGTACATTTGGAGAAGAAAGGGCACAGAATTTAATGAAAAGAACCTCTGTCCAACTGT
>NW_022605570.1:264444-264724 GCF_008692095.1 Etheostoma spectabile
CATGCTTTGGGGTTATATTGCAGCCAGTGGCACAGGGAACATTTCACGAGTAGAAGGAGAAATTGATTCAATAAAATTTCAGTAAATTTTGGACGCTAACTTGATGGCATCTGTGAAAAACTTGAAGTTAAAGAGAGGATGGCTTCTACAAATGGACAATGTAATCCACGGTGGATTACATCAAGAGGCGTACACTGAATGTTTTGCCATGGCCTTCACAATCTCTATGGATAGACCTTAAAAGAGCAGTGCGTGACAGACAGCCCAAAAATCTCAAAGA
>NW_022605570.1:264734-274891 GCF_008692095.1 Etheostoma spectabile
AAGACTTTTGGAAGGAAGAATGGGTGAAGATACCTCAAACAAGAATTGAAAGACTCTTGGCTGCCTACAAGAAGTGTTTCCAAGCTGTGATACGTGCCAAAGGGGGCAGCACAAGGTATTAACTCTGCAGGGTGCCCAAACTTTTGCAGACGCCATTTTTTTTTGTTTTCTTTTATTTTGAAAGTGTAAATGATGGAAATAAAATTTAACTTTTTGTGACATATATCACAAATTTCTAATCTGTCATTTGATGCCTTTTGGAGATTTTTCCGTATTTTCTTGGCTCTTTTATGCACATTATTACATTTTTTGAACTGGGGTGCACATACTTTCGAACCCCACTGTACATAATTTATATTTTGCTTGTCATTAGCAGTCTGTGCAACATTTATATGCAAAGTTTACAAAATTATTATTAGACAAACGGTTGATGTTCTTTAAACTACACCGCTCTTCTTTAACTGGTTGCTGCCTGCATCCGTTTTGCAGACACACCGGTAAAACCAAGCTTGGCTATACCGGGACTTTTCAAAAATGTTTCCAATTGTTTGACTTCTAATCTTCTACAGATTGTGAACACATCTCTTCTTTCAGGTATCTTTCCACAGGCCCTGAAAACTGCAGTAATCAAGCCACTCTTAAAAAGAACAACCTAGACAAGTCCACTAATGAGCAACTATAAGCCATATCAAACCTTCCGTTTTTAGGTAAAATCATTGAAAAAGTAGTCTTTCGAAAACTCAACCATTTCTTGTCACTAAGCACAGTTTTGATACCTTTCAGTCGGTTTCCGACCACACACAGCACTGAAACGGCTCTTGTCAAAGTCTTTATGACATCCACTTAACACAGATAATGGCAAAATTCAATCTTAGTATTACTTGATCTCAGTGCTGCATTTGACACGTTTGACCACGACATATTACTAGACCGATTGGAAAACTGCGTTGGCCTTTCTGGCTTAGTACTAAACTGGTTTGAATCCTACCTAAAGAATAGGGATTACTTTGTGTCATAGGTAATTATGCGTCTGGCGTACAAATATGACTGCGAGTTCCGCAAGGCTCCATTCTGGGGCCTCTTCTGTTTAACATCTACATCTTCCACTAGCCCAGATTATGGAAAACAACAAAATATTACCATAGTTATGCGGACACACACAAATTTACATAACCTTATCGCCAGGACTATAGTCCAATACAAAAACCTGACTAGTGCATCGAACAAATTAACGACTGGATGTGCCAGAACTTTCTGAAATTAAATGGAGGAAAAACTGAGGTGGTTGTTTTTGGATTAAAAGAGGAACGATTAAAAGTCTGCGCTCAGCTTCAAACAACAATTTTAAAAACAACATAAAAACCAGACAAAGCCAGAAATCTTGGTGTAGTCATGGACTCAGACCTGAATTTACAGCCACATTAAGACAATTACAAAGTCAGCCTACTATCACCTTAAAATATATCAGGGTTAAAGGACTTATGTCAACTGGGCTTGGAAAAACTGGTCCATGCTTTCATCTTCAGTAGTTTGACTACTGTAATGGGGTCTTTACAGTCTCCCTAAAAAACAATCAGACAGCTACAGCTGATTCAAACGCTGCGCTCGGGTCCTCACTAAGACCAGAGACTGGCCCCTTTTCTCAATGTCAAGGATCCTTCCTTGGTAGGACTCGTCCTTCCAAGAAGGATCCTTCAGGAGCAGGTCAGAGTCCTCCTTAGCATTTGGAGAACATGTACAATGGAACAGCTATCAAGTGCACGTCATTGCGGGCTGGCGTCATTTAATTTTTTGCCGCATTTCAAAACACTAGATGAAATGGTTGTGGAAGTGTTAACTGTGCGTTAAATTATGCTGTTGGATGTAAAAAATGAATCAGCAGCGGTTCTTAATGTCACGGAAGGATCCTCCACACCCAGGAGGACGCTCGTCATCAACGCCGTCAAAGGACCGTTCCAATTTCGAGTATCCTCCGAATTCCTCCAAGGACTGAGTCCTTCATTAGAATTTCCCATAGACAAAGAAGGATGCATATGTGTATCCTTCGCGTCCCAAATCACCCACAATCCTATGCTTTTGCCGGCTCATTTAAAAAAAAAAAAAAAGCGGACATAAGCGGGAGTTCAAGCGCATCGCTGACGGTGAAATATAATTAAAATGTAAGTATCTTTAGGGGTGCCGTGCATTTGTTATCATCGTTAATGTTTTACATCAATCAAGCTTAACGCTTTAAAGCCTCTGTCTCCCTGTGGTCGTGGCTTTGCCATCCTTGTGACCGCCTCCGTTAGTCCCTGTTAAAAGACAATTAACACAACAAAAGATGTTTACGTTATGAATATATAACATACCTTTATTACATGGGAAAGTACTCATACATGTTAGCCTTCGTTGAAACGTTGCTAGTGAAGTTACACGTTGCAGTGTTTACCTCCCGTCTACAGATACAACCAGTGATAAACACACCCCACTTTCTAAATCTCTGCTAACGTTACGCATTACGATAACGGCATATAAGAGATGAACATGCCACCGTACTTAAACTTTACAGACAGCAACCTAGCTAACGGAGCAGCTAAATGTTTAATGATAGGCATTTAGCTAACGTTAGTTCGGGTGTATCTACCTAATTATTATAGCAATTGTACAAGCTTTAAAGCGTTAACTTGACATTGATGTAAACTTAACGATGATAACAAATGTAGGCCAACATTAAAGATACTTACATTTAAATCATTTCACACGCGTCACGATGCCGCTGAACTCCCGCTTAGTCCGCTATTTTTTTTTTCAACGAGACGGCATAGGCCCGCCATAGGATTGGGGTGATTTGGACCGCGAAGGATACACATATGCATCCTTCTCTGTCTATGGAAAATTTTCTGAATGAAGGACTGAGTCCTTGGAGAATTCGGAGATTCTTGACATTGGAACGGTCCTTCGACGGACGTTGATGACGTAGCATCCCTCCAATCTGGATTTGGAATCCTTCCTTGACATTGGGAAACACCCGGATCACATCACTCCAGTTCTGAAGTATTTACACTGGCTTCCTGTGTCTCAAAGAATTGATTTCAAAGTACTCTTGCTAGTTTATAAATCCCTTAACGGTTTAGGTCCAAATACTTTCTGATCTGCTACTACACTATGAACCACCCAGACCTCTCAGGTCATCTGGGACGGTCTACTTTCGCCCCAGAGTAACCTAACAGGTGAAGCAGCTTTCAGTTTCTATGCTCCTCATATCTGGAATAAACTCCCAAAACCTGTAGATCCGCTGCTACTCTCGTTCTTTTAAATCAAGGCTAAGACCTTTCTTTTTCTTTAATTAATGCTCATTTCTTTAAATTTTTTATGCCACTGAACTTTTATTCTTGTGTTTTAGTGTCCTAATGTTTCTATTTTGTTTTTAACTGTTTTTAATGCTTATATTTTTAACTGTTTTTACTTGTGTTTTATCTGTTTAACTGATTTTGTGTAAACACTTTGAATGGCCCTGTTGCTGAAATGTGCTATACAATAAAGCTGCCTTGCCTTGCCTTGCCTATGAACATGATGGTTCTAAGAAAAAAATACAAATAACATACTAGCACTTTGTAGTTTATTTGAAGCTAATCTACTTCTATGTGATCTTGCCATTCTAAGCTTGTACTATGCTTGAAGGCCTTTATTGGAAGTCACTTTGGATAAAAGCGCCAGCTAAATGTATATAATGTCTTGTATATTTCACCAAAAGTTCTCCCCTGTCCACAGTTAATGGTTGGCCTCCTGCTGGATGAAAATGAATAGACTGACCATCTTCAGATCTTTTTCATAATGTTTGCAATTTCTGCCATTGCTGCGGTCTCCACTATTTGTCTCTTTTGATTTTTTATGTTAATCAGCTATTTAAAATTGCACTTCAGTTAAGGTATGTGTGTGAGAGTGTGTGTGTGTGTGGGGTGTGGGTGTGGGGGGTGTCTCGCAAAGACATTTAAAAAAGAATCATCAGATTTGATACGGCAGAGGATGAGATGTCTCGACTATAGTTGAAAAAGGAGCTTTAATAGGAGATTTGTAGGCTTGAATGTGACGGACATTAATTTACTTACAATTTCCGCACTTAGCTTTAAAACATTTAATGAAAATCCATTTTTTTTCTTGTATAAAAACTGCTTCATAGTCCTTTTAAAGTCATCAGTAATTGGCTATGGCTAAAACACAAAATGAGAAGGGAACATATTACCAAACTAGATGGAAGTGTATTTTAAGGCCCACCTGCTACACCATCCTGGCAATGCTAAGTCTTCCTAAATAGAGGAAAATAATGTTTTCCCTTTTGATGAATGAAAACATCTTTAAAAAAGCAATAGGTGAAGAAATTCAAATTTGAGTCCGATTTAAAAATAAGCTGAGTCCTTCATTTTTGTTGGAAATTCCCTAATAGGCTTTGAGATTACATGAACAACGCTTACAAGTAGGCATAAATAGACTGTGAATGTATAATTTGGATCCAGTATTGGATTGATGTATAATTATGTATTTTGATGTAATGTTTTGAGGTATTCTGCAAAAAAAACCGTCACTGATGTAGTTATGCCATCAAAGAACAAATCTGCCTACACATACACCAAAAAGATGAGGGCAAAGTAACAACCAATTATTAAATTAAGTTTATAGATTATAATGATGCTTTCTTAAGTACATTTAAAACAGTGAGAAAAAAATGAGCTTAAGAAAGTGGATGCAAATGAAAAAAGATGAAAATAATAATTTATGGCATATCTCTCAATATCTTGCTCCTTCTCTTTTCCCCCTCTGGTTGCCTCCCTCACTCTGTTCACTGCCATCATAAACAGCGCTAATGCTAACAGAGTAGCCCTCAGCTTGCCTGCAGGGTCTGTCACCACGGCAACCGACCAAACACAGATCCCTGACAAACCACTAATAAATAGCAGAGAGCTTCTCAGCTGCTGTGCTCTAGTGCACATGCATGTCGGACACGCTCACACACACCACACATCCACACCACCACCAGCCATTAAGCAGACAATAGAGAGACACGGGCAAGTGACTGAATTTAATGCTGTCATGCTGTCTGTAAGACAGAGAGACAAAAAGTGAGGGGAACATCTGCAGTTTACACATGTACATGCACACATGCGTGTGTGCACAACATGTTCTAAAACTTGTGTGAGAGAAAGCGCCCGTGCATTTTCTTTTTGTGTCCATATTTGGATTTTTCTTTTTTTGTGTGGTGTCCATGTTGTTCCATTTAACCCTTTCTTTGAGTGTGACCCCATTTAACCTGTGGGCCACTGCAGTGAGACTCCAGTTCCACCACATTTCCTGTTCGCTCAGCTGCATCTGGATGCAATGGAAACACACGTTCACACGCGCGACACCCACACCACACACACATATATATCCCCCCACACACCCATTAATCAGTGTTATTACCCTCAACTCCGCTGCATCTGGAGATGCAAACACGATCACATGCCACTACACACTCACATTTGCACGCACACACACTAATCTAACAACAAAAAGTCAGTAACTATCATTAGTTTCTAAATGAACCGCATTTAAACATGTATTGAACATTGATATGGTAAACTACAGTTGGCAAGAAATATGTTGGAAAACTAAACCCCATCTATGGAAATGCAACAAAAAACAGCTTCCCAGCTCTACCATTTAATGCAGCAAACGTTGATGTGACTTAAGTTAGTCACCACAGATATGCCTCAATACCAATATGATCATATAGTATAGTAGTTCAGACCTAGCGGCACCTTACACTTTTTTAAGTTGGTTATTTCATTTTTTTTAAACGCTACAAAGTGTCACTCACATGAAAAAAAACATTCTCTGCGGCATCTTGATTTTGTGTGTGTGTGTGTTTTTCATACCTACACCTCTGATAGTAGTAGAGGCCAGGTGTTTGAGCTGTCAGCGTGCGTGTGTAACATCCGTCACCACCTGTTCAAGTGTTTTCATACATCATGTTTTCACCCAAGCCCATCCTCCCTCCATTGCTCCTCTTTCCACTTCATCATTCTTCTGTCCTGACTTGACAGGTGCAGGCAGCAAAATATTTCAAAAGATGGTTTCTCGTGATAACTGTCATGTTTTTGATGCATCACTGACTTCACTGATGTCACGGTTGTTGTAGTTAGTTGTCATGATTGAGTTAAAGTAGCAGCTTTGCTGGCATTTAACAAGATTCAGTATGGTTGTGAGTTTTCTAAAACATGTTTTTCATCAACCGGTTGCGATGTGATTTGGCAAATGTTCTGGGAGACACTAGTACAGCCTGAATATGTGTTTAAACCTGGACCCTATTTTACCATGTTTTTGTGTCTAATGGATTGATGGGAACACAATCTTTGAAATTAGTCCAGTATTAAGCATATACCAAATACAATATAAAGCCTTCAATTTACATCCACTAAAAGTGTTGTTTTTGCCACTGACCAGAGGGAGAAACCTTGTTGAAAGGTGCAAACAATAAATACTGAATTGATCAGTAACACAATATTGACATGTACAGAGTCTTCGGCGATGAGACTACAATGCTTTGTAATAATTTTATACGGGTGGAAAAGCCAAGAGTAGGCATATCCCACAATGAGTCTAGACATTGGTGGTGGTGGTAAAACTGGATTAAATTACATGACGGATTCCAAAGGGGACCTAGGGTGCCATGGATAAAGATGACCAAAGGTGAATGGGGTGGAGGAGGGTTGCACGATTTGCCTGAAGTGACAACTGACAACAGAGAGAAGAACCGATTTAAAGCAGGGATGCTATGTGTGATTGGCTCATGTAATTCATGGCCTATTCTGGTTGGTTTAACTGAAGAGTGAACGCCCTAATCATCTGTCATTTTTAGGAAAGAGAGAGGGGTGAATGAAGTGTCACTACAGGGTTGACTTTTTGTTAAGATCCTTTGTTTTTTACAGAGAACATCTCTAAAATCACTATTGCCAACCCACCACATTCCAATAAACTTCAGTGGACGGAAAATTGCCCAATAGGATTACATTGAACCTGTTTGTGCCTGCCGGTTACAGGGTTCTCGCTCAATAATGACCAATTTCAAATGTGTTTGTTCACATTATCCACTTAGACACCAATCCATGGCAAATATGATCCAGGTTGAAAAAAAGTACTCGTGGGGCCTTAGCCCTCAAGCCTTAATCAGTCCCTCCATGATTTCATGGACTTTTTTTGGGATTGTGTTGGCCCAAAATGCTTGATGTTGCGGAGCTTTTGTAAAAATTGTAATAAATGTTGCAATGTTTTGTATGTTTGTTGCAATGAAGTTGCAAGAGACAGAGAAAGTTGCAATACAAGTTTTTTTTTTTGTATAGTTCTTTAAAAATAAAAGGAAACTTGTTTTGGGCAGCTTTCCTAGGTTTTTACCAAAAGTCTTAGGATGCTGCAAATGCTGGTACAATATAAAATGGCTGGTGAATTTAAGAAAAAATATATTTATGTATTTCATAATTATTGAATTAATCAAATTTAATGTCTGTCAGTGGCTTGTTTATCTTTTTCGGTTTGATAAAGTAGTTATTGGACTTTAACTTATCATTCCACTTACAATAACGGCGTAGCTGTCCTCAATTTAGGTCATCCTGTACGTCTCATCTACCGGTTTTTCCTGCATCCACCGTGTGTTTGTGCGAGTCGCCGGGGGGGGGGGGGGGGGGTGGGGATACTGAGCACCCCACCGCTGCAGAGAGCCGACATCGGAGTGAAAAGTATTACAGCGTCATTGATGTTAACGTGTTTACAGGTTGCAGGACGGTCTGACATGTTGTGCACCATCTTTCAGGTACGTTTTGTTGGTTAATGTGAGATGTTCGAGTTACGTATTGTATCTCACTCCCGCTTGGTCATTGGCTCTGAGTCACATACTGATACAAATTCTGGCACGTGGCCTTCTGGGATTGATTTTATTCGTGGGAAATTCTGGTCAAATTTGTAAAAATGTTACGGCAATTTTTCCAAATTGCAAGTCACACCAAAGTCACAGCGATTTGTTGAATTTGCGCAAGTTTTTGTGATTGCACATCGCAAAATCCTGGAAAAACTGCTCTCTCAAGTGGGGGCTTTTCATTGTATTACAACACTTCTGTGTGTGGTGTAAACAGGAGCATGAGAGGTCCATGATACATACAGGTTGTGGTTTGTGCTTTCTGACAGTAAGTCGTTTGAAAAAAAGCAGATTCTGATGCTTCTGGATCCATTTTGAGGCGTCAAATTTTACACTCTTTGTTTCTTTCCGCCCCTGTGGAAGCTCATTAAAGACCAGGCGATCAGTGACCAGTGAACGTCAACAGCTCTGTCCACCACCACTTCCCTCCGTGTTCCGACCGCTGCTCTCCACATGAAGAGTTTGTTTAGTGGCCTTTCGGCATGACTGGCAATGCCCATTGATCCCAGTTTAAACAGGCTTGGAATGGAGACAGACAAAGTCACAGCTCTTAAAGTTGTACTTTTTGGGTTTGTTTGGCACAGCGGTTATTACCACTAGATGCCCTAATGCTTGACTGGAAAACTAATTGGGACAATGCATATAGAGAGGGGAAGAAAAGAAGATAGATCGATAGAGGGATGTGTTGTGCAGAGTATGGGAAAGGGGCAATGGCTAGATGTAAGAGAGAGAAAAGTTAACAAGCCAGTGAATACAATCCATCTAAAAGTTTGTGACATTTCATTCAATACCACAAATGTCCACCGCATGGTGTGACAGAGGAAAAGTAGAGGGATCACCAAAGTCATTAGGATTCCTTCTCTGGAACCATGAATGCCTGTACCAAATTTCCATGCAGTAGTTTTTGAGATCAAAGTAGTGGGCCGATCACATTGCCATCCAAAAGTCACTCTTGCAGCATGGCTAAAGAAGGAGTGATGCAGTTAAAATAAATGAAATGGAGTTATTTGTTAACTAAGGTTGGGAGCAGGGCCACGCCTAACCACACCTCTAATCACCAGACAAACCTACATATACCGTGCTGCGTAGCCAACTTGCGTCTCTGATCGCTTGACGCGAAGACGGTCGGCGTTTCACGCTCCCGTCGTTGATCCGGAGCTGCAGCTTCGCTCACCTGGATCCTGGACGATCTGTACGACGATCTATTCACCGCGAGACATGTTTCAGTCCCGCCGCAGCGGTCGGATCCCGTCGTTTGTCTCGACGGCGCCGATTGCGCATTACGGTTTGCGGTCGTCATGCCTCGGCTTCGCCCGTCTACTCTCCTCCGCCGACCGTGTCCCCTGCTTCCCTCGGCTTCGGCTTCTGCTTCCAGCGGCTCTCGGTCTCCTTCCCCCATTCCGTCGGGTCGGGATGTCGGAACCGCGGGATCGGCGTTTACCCTCCTCCTCAGTCATCGGCCTTCCTCCCGGGGGGCGCATCGTGACGGCTCTTCCTGGTCTCCGTTCCACCTCCGGGGGCAGCAGCCCCCGGCCCTCTGCCCCTCCGGGTTCGTAGCAGCGTCGCTTTCGGCCGGCATGTCGCGCATGACGTCACGGTCCTCGTCGGCCGCGGAACGCGTCTCCGCTCCCCCTGCGGTGTCAGGTGTATTTCCCATGTGCCTGCTCCCTCTGTCTGTCATGTCCCGGGCGTTCTCTGCCTTTCATCCCTGTGTTCGCAGGCTTCACGAGACCCTGCGCACATGCATCCCTTCATCCTTCATCCCTTCCTCTACCCTTCCTTCTGCTGTCCTGGCCGATCGGCTTTCGCTCCTCCCTTTCCTGCTGGCCGCACTGCAGTGCCACTCACCACCGCTCGGGGGACCTTCCTACTATCGTGCTTGACGATTCTTAGCCTTCTTCTTTGCTTCTGGTCTTTCCTCCCCCCCCCCCCCCCCGTCCCCCGCATCCCTCCCCCCCCCCTCCCTTCCCCAACTCCCAATGCTATTTGCTCCTTGTGTTGACCACTGTTTTCTCCTGCCAGGCTGCTCCGGTCGCTCGCCGGCTTCGTCGGTGCGTTACCCTTCACCGGTCTCCCTGCCTCGCTCCGGCTTGTCTCTGGCACTAGGTTTGAGTATTGTTGTGGCCGATTTCCCCTCCCCCTTTTGAGGTTTCCTTGCGTAACGTTAGAGCCTTTATACGTCTGTTGTATTGTTTTGTTGTTATGTATTCCGTGATTGGGCACGTCCCGGGGT
>NW_022605570.1:274916-275071 GCF_008692095.1 Etheostoma spectabile
TCAGCCTACTATCACCTTAAGAATATATCAAGGGTTAAAGGACTTATGTGTCAACTGGGCTTGGAAAAACTGGTCCATGCTTTCATCTTCAGTAGATTTGACTACTGTAATGGGGTCTTTACAGGTCTCCCTAAAAAATCAATCAGACAGCTACA
>NW_022605570.1:275096-280387 GCF_008692095.1 Etheostoma spectabile
TCCTTCATGGAGAAGGACGAGTCCTACCAAGGAAGGATCCTTGACATTGAGAAACGGGGCCAGTCTCTTGGTCTTAGTGAGGACCCGA
This sequence comes from Etheostoma spectabile, assembly GCF_008692095.1. NCBI lineage: Eukaryota > Metazoa > Chordata > Actinopteri > Perciformes > Percidae > Etheostoma > Etheostoma spectabile. Next base: position 275,185 of record NW_022605570.1, read on the forward strand.
GCAGCAGCGTTCTGAATCAGCTGTAGCTGTCTGATTGATTTTTTAGGGAGACCTGTAAAGACCCCATTACAGTAGTCAAATCTACTGAAGAGAAAGCATGGACCAGTTCAAGCCCAGTTGACACATAAGTCCTTTAACCCTGTATATATTAGGTGATAGTAGGGCTGACTTTGTAATTGTCTAATGTGGCTGTTAAAATTCAGGGCTGAGTCCATGAGCTACACCAAGATTTCTGGCTTTGTCTGTTGTTTAAAATTGTGTTTTGAAGCTGAGCGCAGATTTTAATCGTTCCTTTTTAATCCCAAAACAACCACCTCAGTTTTTCCTCCATTTAATTCAGAAAGTTCTGGACATCCAGTCGTTAATTTGTTCGATGCACTTAGTCAGTTTTTGTATTGGACTATAGTCCCCTGGCGTAAGGTTATGTAAATTGTGTGTCGTCCGCAAAACTATGGAACTTATTTTGTGTGTTCCATAATTGGGCTAGTGGAGCAAGATGTAGATGTTAAAAAGAAGAGGCCCCAGAATGGAGCCTTGCGGAACTCCGCACGTCATATTTGTACGCTCAGACGCATAATTACCTATGACACAAAGTAATCCCTATTCTTTAGGTAGGATTCAAACCAGTTTAGTACTAAGCCAGAAAGGCCAACGCAGTTTCCAATCGGTTAGTAATATGTCGTGGTCAAACGTGTCAAATGCAGCACTGAGATCAAGTAATACTAAGATTGAAATTTTGCCATTATCTGTGTTAAGGGGATGTCATTAAAGACTTGACAAGAGCGTTTCAGTGCTGTGGTGTGGTCGGAAACCGACTGAAAGGTATCCAACGGTTGTTGGACAAGAAATGGTTGAGTTGTCGAAAGACTACTTTTCAATGATTACCTAAAAACGGAGGTTTGATATGGCTATAGTTGCTCATTAGTGACTTGTCTAGGTTGTTTTTTTTAAGAGTGGCTGATTACTGCAGTTTTCAGGGCCTGTGGAAGATACCTGAAAGAAGAGATGTGTTCACAATCTGTAGAAGATTAGAAGTCAAAACATTGGAAACATTTTTGAAAAGTCCCGGTATAGCCAAGCTTGGTTTTACGGTGTGTCTGCAAAACGGATGCAGGCAGCAACCAGTTAAAGAAGAGCGGTGTAGTTTAAAGAACATCAACCGTTTGTCTAAAATAATTGTTAAACTTTGCATATAAATGTTGCACAGACTGCTAATGACAAGCAAAATATAAATTATGTACAGGTGGGTTCGAAAGTATGTGCACCCAGTTCAAAAAATGTTAATAATGTGCATAAAAGAGCCAAGAAAATACGGAAAAATCTCCAAAAGGCATCAAAGACAGATTAGAAATTTGTGATATATGTCACAAAAAGTTAAATTTTCCATCATTACATTCAAAATAAAAGAAAACAAAAAAAAATGGGGCTGCAAAAGTTTGGGCACCCTGCAGAGTTAATACCTTGTGCTGCCCCCTTTGGCACGTATCACAGCTTGGAAACACTTCTTGTAGGAGCCAAGAGTCTTCAATCTCTGTGAGGTATCTTCACCATTCTTCCTTCCAAAAGTCTTCCAGTTCTTTGAGTTTTGGGCTGTCTGTCACGCACTGCTCTTTTAAGGTCTATCCATAGAGATTGTGAAGGCCATGGCAAAACATTCAGTGTACGCCTCTTGATGTAATCCACCGTGGATTACATTGTCCATTTGTAGAAGCCATCCTCTCTTTAACTTCAAGTTTTTCACAGATGCCATCAAGTTAGCGTCCAAAATTACTGAAATTTTATTGAATCAATTTCCTTCTACTCGTGAAATTTCCTGTGCCACTGGCTGCAATATAACCACAAGCATGATTGATCCACCCAGGCTTAACAGTTGGACAGAGGTCTTCTTTCATTAAATTCTGTGCCCTTTCTTCTCAAATGTACCGATCATGCGGCCAAAAGTTCTATTTAAACCTCATCGGTCCACAGAACTTGTTCCCACAATGCATAGGTTTGTTATATGTTCATTTGCAAACTTCAAACGTTGATTTTGTGTGAGAGACGTGAAGAGTTTCTTCTGAGATCTCTTCATGAAGAACCTATTTGTACAAGTATCTTTAATAGTGGAATGGTCATTGGAGTTGTGTCCAGTGTCTGCCAGGTCTTTCTGGATGGATTGTGCAGTCAAACGTGGGTTTGGACTTGCTTTTCTCACAATCCTGCGAGCTGTTCTGTCTGTATTTTCTTGGGCTTCCAGATCTTTAATTAACTTCCACTGTTCTGATGACGGCCATTTCTAATACATTCCGAACAGAGGATTTGGCATCTGAAAACGCTTGCTATCTTCTTTCTTATTTATTTTTCTATATTTCTAAAATCTGAGCAATGTAACTTAGAGTTTCACTTCGGGGATCAATAAAGTATTTCTGATTCTGATTCTGTAGCCTTCTCCTGCTTTGTGAGCGAACTATTTTCAGTTTCAGTGTTCTAGACAACTGCTTAGAGAAAGCCATGGTGCTGATTGTTGGGGCAAGGTCAGATGAGTCTGGGCATTTAAAACCTTAAGATTGACATCTCAAGTCTTGCCCGACGATGATTGAGAACAATCCATGACACTGTCAGGTCTCAGCTTTTCAAAGGGGCGGCGCATGCTATAAACTTTGCAGGGTGCCCAAATTTTGCAGAAGGCATTTTTTTGTTTTCTCTATATTTGAAAGTGTAAACGATGGAAATAAAATCTAACTTTATGTGATATATATACAAATATCTAATCTGTCATTGATGCCTTGTAGATTTTTCCATCTTTCTTGCTTCTTTATGCACATTAATACATTTTTACCTGGGGTGCCCAAACTTTCGAACCCCAGTGTGTAAAAAATGTTGAGCTGGTTAGGCAAGTTTTTAAGTTATATATTTCCTATCCAGGGGGTCACTGATATGAGCATAAGTGTATGTAAAGCAAATCATGGGACGGCATTTTTTATTTTTTATTATGCAGTCAACGAGCCCCAACAGTTCCGGATTACTGATTGCGTCACTAAACAGCTATGAAATTTATCTCTGTCTGCTACAGTGGCTTCACTTGTCATGAAAAACACTTACCATTTGTTGATTTCTATTTGTGCAGTATCTCAAACAGGAATAATCCCCCCACAATTCCACTAAGGGGTTGTGGTTTGGCTTTGGCCATTGGTTTCCAATTATGTCCCAACAGGTTTTAAAAAAGAAGATTTGTACTGCTTCTAAGTCATCATCACAGTACAAAGTACTTTTAGCTGTTGTCATGTTTGTATTCAATGCAGTGGCAAGTTAGGGCTCCCTTCCTGGGCATTCAAGGACAAGTGGCTGCTATAAAGCTGACTTAAACTCAAATGCAGAATCACACAACAGCCCAAAGTTTCCTGCTTGCAGTATATTATGTTTTGGAAATTACGCATTTTGTGTATTGCATAACAGTTCTTTACCCTTCATCATCCATGGAGGTGCTTTAAAGATGTACAGTTACTTAACAGTAGTGTGCATTTGTAACATGTAATGTAGTTTGGCGATGTGAATACTTTATTTTCTAAAATTACATTTTACAAGAACATTTTTTTTAGTACACTACATTTATGATGCAGCGTTTATTTGTTTGGGGGCTTTCATGACACAATGAGTTTGAATTGAAATGCATCATCATGGATTACATAACGCAGCAGTATAAAGACTCAACACAACCTTAATTAGCTAAAGTAAAATGTAGCGTACACATCAACTTAATTAACATTTAAAAGGGATATTTTTGAAACTTAAAAAAAATATTAAGCAAATACATTTGAAATTATGATTATATTATATTATTATTGTCATTTTTTATTATTATACTTTATAATCCACAAGGGGAAACTATACTTTCACTCTGTTGTTTTTTTTTTACACAAATACACACGGCCTGAATTACACACACACAGCTAGGACCTACACATGCACTATGGAGAGATGTCAGAGTTATGGGTTATCAACATTGTACTGCAGTCACAAAACTAAGGCTAACATTATATAGGTGAGTCAGTAGCTCTATATGTGTAATAGAGACTTTTACAGCATAAATCTGTACATTGTATCCAGTTTTTATTCAACCATGGTCTCCTTTAAAGCGGGTGTTTTAAGAGTGTGTCTCATTCAAAGCAAATCCAAAGGTGTTGCATGCTGTACGGATTTTAAGCCTCTTGAGGTAAATTTGTGATGGGCTACATAAATAAAATTGACCTGATCTCTGTCTGGGTCATGGTTCCAAACTTTTTCGGGCCTCCCCTTTTAAGATAAAATATTTCATCATACAAGCAAATTAATCAGTATCTGATATAAAGAAACAGATATAATGAAATGGACTGCGTTATAAGCAAGTTGGGGTTATAGTTTTGCATGAAACGTTGCAGTTTCAAGATCCATGTTAGCATACAAGTGTAACCTATTTCTTGTATCCTTATTTGGAGACTTAATGTGCATGCTAAGTCTGATTGGGAGAACATGTTTACAGGTGAAACACTTTGTGTGTCATTAAGATAATTGAGATTCTGGGTACCATTATCTGACAAGAACCAGAGGCTCTGAAGGGGAGGAAAACCAGAGAGCAAAACACACACACACACAAAACTAAAGTCACATAGTGGTGTGCATGCACTCAACACTTACAAATTCACAAACAACATGTACTGGGGATCCTTGTTGCACAACATCCCCAAAAAAATGACCGCACTGTTTACCCACACTACGCTCAAATGTAGCTTGTTACCCTGGCAACAGCGCAGCTATAAATCCCAATATTGACTGAAACGATCATTAAACTTTTTTCTCAAGTCAAGTCTCTCCCAATGGACCAGAATGATATGTTAGTATCCAACATCCTCGCTCACCAGCATTGGTGGACTATCACCCACCAAATGAAAATAGAGGCAATGGTATGTTGGAAAGAGAGGTTTGTGGACCAGGAGGTTGCCAGTTTGAATCCCGGAAACAGGGAAACTGGACTGTGGATAGAGCAAGCAAAAGGCTACCCATCCCTCAAAGCGTACCCATGGGTCCTTCAGGAGCAGGTCAGAGTCCTCCTTAGCATTTGGAGAACATGTACAATGGAACAAGCTATCAAGTGCACGTCATTGCGGGCTGGCGTCATTTAATTTTTTTGCCGCATTTCAAAACACTAGATGAAATGGTTGTGGAAGTGTTAACTGTGCTGTTAAAT
>NW_022605570.1:280397-280722 GCF_008692095.1 Etheostoma spectabile
GGATGTAGAAAATGAATCAGCAGCCGTTTCTTAATGTCACGGAAGGATCCTCCAAACCCAGGAGGAGGACGCTACGTCATCAACGTCCGTCAAAGGACCGTTCCAATTTCGAGTATCCTCCGAATTCCTCCAAGGACTGAGTCCTTCATTCAGAAAATTTCCCATAGACAAAGAAGGATGCATATGTGTATCCTTCGCGGTCCCAAATCACCCACAATCCTATGCCTTTGCCGGCTCATTTAAAAAAAAAAAAAATAGCGGACATAAGCGGGAGTTCAAGCGGCATCGCTGACGGTGAAATAATAATTTAAATGTAAGTATCTTT
>NW_022605570.1:280732-280853 GCF_008692095.1 Etheostoma spectabile
GTGCATTTGTTATCATCGTTAATGTTTTACATCAATGTCAAGCTTAACGCTTTAAAGCCTCTGTCTCCCTGTTGGTCGTGGCTTTGCCATCCTTGGTGACCGCCTCCGTTAGTCCCTGTTA
>NW_022605570.1:280863-280972 GCF_008692095.1 Etheostoma spectabile
AACACAACAACAAGATGTTTACGTTATGAATATTATAACATACCTTTATTACATGGGAAAGTACTCATACATGTTAGCCTTCGTTGAACGTTGCTAGTGAAGTTACACG
>NW_022605570.1:280982-281067 GCF_008692095.1 Etheostoma spectabile
ACCTCCCGTCTACAGATACAACCAGTGATAAACACACCCACTTTCTAAATCTCTGCTAACGTTACGCATTTACGATAACGGCATA
>NW_022605570.1:281077-281406 GCF_008692095.1 Etheostoma spectabile
TGAACATGCCACCGTACATTAAACTTTACAAAGACAGCAACCTAGCTAACGGAGCAGCTAAATGTTTAATGATAGGTTCAGTTAGCTAACGTTAGTTCGGGGTGTATCTACCTAATTATTATAGCAATTTGTACAAGCTTTAAAGCGTTAACTTGACATTGATGTAAAACATTAACGATGATAACAAATGTAGGGCCAACATTAAAGATACTTACATTTAAATCATTTCACCGTCAGCGATGCCGCTTGAACTCCCGCTTATGTCCGCTATTTTTTTTTTCAACGAGACGGCATAGGCCCGCCCATAGGATTGTGGGTGATTTGGGACC
>NW_022605570.1:281416-281489 GCF_008692095.1 Etheostoma spectabile
CACATATGCATCCTTCTCTGTCTATGGAAAATTTTCTGAATGAAGGACTGAGTCCTTGGAGGAATTCGGAGGA
>NW_022605570.1:281499-286393 GCF_008692095.1 Etheostoma spectabile
CATTGGAACGGTCCTTCGACGGACGTTGATGACGTAGCATCCTCCAAATTCTGGATTTGGAGGATCCTTCCTTGACATTGGGAAACACCCTGGATCACATCACTCCAGTTCTGAAGTATTTACACTGGCTTCCTGTGTCTCAAAGAATTGATTTCAAAGTACTCTTGCTAGTTTATAAATCCCTTAACGGTTTAGGTCCAAAATACATTTCTGATCTGCTACTACACTATGAACCACCCAGACCTCTCAGGTCATCTGGGACAGGTCTACTTTCTGTCCCCAGAGTCAGAACTAAACAGGCTGAAGCAGCTTTCAGTTTCTATGCTCCTCATATCTGGAATAAACTCCCAGAAACCTGTAGATCCGCTGCTACTCTCAGTTCTTTTAAATCAAGGCTAAAGACCTTTCTTTTTCTTTAAATTAATGCTCATTTCTTTAAATTTTTTATGCTGCACTGTAACTTTTATTCTTGTGTTTTATGTGTCCTAATGTTTCTATTTTGTTTTTAACTGTTTTTAATGCTTATGATTTTTAACTGTTTTTACTTGTGTTTTATCTGTTTAACTGATTTTGTGTAAAGCACTTTGAATTGCCCTGTTGCTGAAATGTGCTATACAAATAAAGCTGCCTTGCCTTGCCTTGCCTATGAACATGATGGTTCTAAAGAAAAAAATACAATAACATAACTAGCACTTTGTAGTTTATTTGAAGCTAATCTACTTCTATGTGATTCTTGCCATTCTAAGCTTGTACTATGCTTGAAGGCCTTTATTGGAAGTCACTTTGGATAAAAGCGCCAGCTAAATGTAATATAATGTCTTGTATAGTTTCACCAAAAGTTCTCCCCTGTCCACAGTTAATGGTTGGCCTCCTGTCTGGATGAAAATGAAATAGACTTGACCATCTTCAGATCTTTTTCATAATGTTTGCAATTTCTGCCATTGCTGCGGTCTCCACTATTTGTCTCTTTTGATTTTTTATGTTAAATCAGCTATTTAAAATTGCACTTCAGTTAAGGTATGTGTGTGTGAGAGTGTGTGTGTGTGTGGGTGTGGGTGTGGGGGGTGTCTCGCAAAAGACATGTTAAAAAAAGAATCATCAGATTTGATACGGCAGAGGATGAGATGTCTCGACTATAGTTGAAAAAGGAGCTTTAATAATGGAGATTGTAGGCTTGAATGTGACGGACATTAATTTACAGGTACAATTTCCGCACTTTAGCTTTAAAACATATTTAATGAAAATCCATTTTTTTTCTTGTATAAAAAACTGCTTCATAGTCCTTTTAAAGTCATCAGTAATTGGCTATGGCATAAAACACAAAATGAGAAGGGAACATATTTACCAAACTAGATGGAAGTGTAATTTAAGGCCCACCTGCTACACCATCCTGGCAATGCTAAGTCTTCCTAAATAGAGGAAAATAATGTTTTCCCTTTTGATGAATGAAAAACATCTTTAAAAAAGCAATATGGTGAAAGAAATTCAAATTTGAGTCCGAGTTAAAAATAAGCTGAGTCCTTCATTTTTTGTTGGAAATATCCCTAATAGGCTTTGAGATTACATGAACAACGCTTACAAGTAGGCATAAATAGACTGTGAATGATATAATTTTGGATCCAGTATTGGATTGATGGTATAATTATGTATTTTGATGTAATAGTTTTGATGTTATGCTGCAAAAAAACCGTCACTGATGTAGTTATGCCATCAAAGAAACAAATCTGCCTACACATACACCAAAAAGATGGAGGGCAAAGTAACAACCAATTATTAAATTAAGTTTATAGATTATAAGTGATGCTTTCTTAAGTACATTTAAAAACAGTGAGAAAAAAATGAGCTTAAGAAAGTGGATGCAAATGAAAAAAGATGAAAAAATAAGTAATGATTTATGGCATATCTCTCAATATCTTGCTCCTTCTCTTTTCCCCCTCTGGTTGCCTCCCTCACTCTGTTCACTGCCATCATAAACAGCGCTAATGCTAACAGAGTAGCCCTCAAGCTTGCCTGCAGGGTCTGTCACCACGGCAACCGGACCAAACACAGATCCCTGACAAAACCACTAATAAATAGCAGAGAATGCTTCTCAGCTGCTGTGCTCTAGTGCACATGCATTCGGACACGCTCACACACACACACATACACACACCAGCCAGCCAGTTAAGCAGACAATAGAGAGACACAGGGCAAGTGACTGAATTTAATGCTGTCATGCTGTCTGTAAGACAGAGAGACAAAAAAGTGAGGGGAAACATCTGCAGTTTAACACATGTACATGCACACATGCTGTGTGTGCACAACATGTTCTAAAACTTGTGTGAGAGAAAGCGCCCGTGCATTTTCTTTATTGTGTCCATATTTGGATTTTTTCTTTTTTTGTGTGTGTGTCCATGTTGTTCCATTTAACCCTTTCTTTGAGTGTGACACCATTTAACCTGTGGGCCACTGCAGTGAGACTCCAGTTCACACCACATTTCCTGTTCGCTCAGCTGCATCTGGATGCAAATGGAAACACACGTTCACACGCGCGGACACACACACACACACACACACATATATATATACACACACACACATTAATCAGTGTTATTACCCTCAACTCCGCTGCATCTGGAGATGCAAACACGATCAGCATGCCACTAACACACTCACATTTGCACGCACACACACTAATCTAACAACAAAAAGTCAGTAACTATCATTAGTTTCTAAATGAGACCGCATTTAAACATGTATTGAACATTGAATATGGTAAACTACAGTTGGCAAGAAATATGTTGGAAAACTAAACCCCATCTATGGAAATGCAACAAAAAACAGCTTCCCAGCTCTACCATTTAATGCAGCAAACTGTTGATGTGACTTAAGTTAGTCACCACAGAAGTCTGCCTCAATACCAATATGATCATATAGTATAGTAGTTCAGACCTAGCGGCACCTTTACACTTTATTTTAAGTTGGTTATTTCATTTTTTTTAAACGCTACAAAAGTGTCACTCACATGAAAAAAAAACATTCTCTGCGGCATCTTGATTTTGTGTGTGTGTGTGTTTTTCATCACCTAACACCTCTGATAGTTAGTAGGAGGCCAGGTGTTTGAGCTGTCAGCGTGCGTGTGTAACATCCGTCACCACCTGTTCAAGGTGTTTTCATACATCATGTTTTCACCCAAGCCCATCCTCCCTCCATTGCTCCTCTTTTCCACTTCATCATTCTTCTGTCCTGACTTGACAGGTGCAGGCAGCAAAATATTTCAAAAGATGGTTTCTCGTGATAAGCTGTCATGTTCGTTGATGCATCACTGACTTCACTGATGTCACGGTTGTTGTAGTTAGTTGTCATGATTGAGTTAAAGTAGTCAGCTTTGGCTGGCATTTAAACAAGATGTACAGTATGGGTTGTGAGTTTTCTAAAACATGTTTTTCATCAACCGGTTGCTGATGTGATTTGGCAAATGTTCTGGGAGACACTAGTACAGCCTGAATATGTGTTTAAACCTGGACCCTATTTTACCATGTTTTTGTGTCTAATGGATTGATGGGAACAACAATCTTTGAAATTAGTCCAGTATTAAGCTATACCAATATACAATATAAAGCCTTCAATTTACATCCACTAAAAGTGTTGTTTTTGCCACTGACCAGGAGGAGAAACCTTGTTGAAAGGTGCAAACAATAAATAACTGAATTGATCAAGTAACACAATATTGACATGTACAGAGTCTTCGGCGATGAGACTACAATGCTTTGTAAATAATTTTATACGGGGTGGAAAAGCCAAGAGTAGGCATATCCCACAATGGAGTCTAGACATTGGTGGTGGTGGTAAAAACTGGATTAAATTACATGAGCGGATTCCAAAGGGGGACCTAGGGTGCCATGGATAAAGATGACCAAAGGTGAATGGGGTGGAGGAGGGTTGCACGATTTGCCTGAAGTGACAACTGACAACAGCAGAGAGAAGAACCGATTTAAAGCAGGGATGCTATGATGTGATTGGCTCATGTAATTCATGGCCTATTCTGGTTGGTTTAACTGAAGAGTGAACGCCCTAATCATCTGTTCAGTTTAGGAAAGAGAGAGGGGTGAATGAAAGGATCACTACAGAGGTTGACTTTTTTGTTAAGATCCTTTGTTTTTTACAGAGAACATCTCTAAAATCACTATTGCCAAACCCACCACATTCCAATAAACTTTCAGTGGACGGAAAAATTGCCCAATAGGATTACATTGCAACCTGGTTTGTGCCTGCCGGTTACAGGGTTCTCGCTCAATAATGGACCAATTTCAAAGATGTTTGTTCACATTAGTCACTTAGACACCAATCCATGGCAAAATATGATCCAGGTTGAAAAAAAGTACTCGTGGGGGCCTTAGTCTCAAGCCTTAATCAGTCCCTCCATGATTTCATGGACTTTTTTTGGGATTGTGTTGGCCCAAAATGCTTGATGTTGCGGGAGCTTTTGTAAAAAATTGTAATAAATGTTGCAATGTTTTGTATGTTTGTTGCAATGAAGTTGCAAGAGACAGAGAAAGTTGCAATACAAGTTTTTTTTGTATAGTTCTTTAAAAATAAAAAGGAAACTTGTTTTGGGCAGCTTTCCTAGGATTTTACCAAAAAGTCTTAGGATGCTGCAAATGCTGGTACAATATGAAAATGGCTGGTGAATTTAAGAAAAAAATATATTTATGTATTTCAATAATTATTGAATTAATCAAATTTAATGTCTGTCAGTGGCTTGTTTATCTTTTTCGGTTTGATAAAGTAGTTATTGGACTTTAACTTATCATTCCACTTACAATAACGAGCGTAGCTGTCCTCAATTTAGGTCATCCTGTACGTCTCATCTACCGGTTTTCCTGCATCCACCGTGTGTTTGTGCGAGTCGCCG
>NW_022605570.1:286403-288616 GCF_008692095.1 Etheostoma spectabile
GGGGGGGGGGGGGGATACTGAGCAGCCCCAACCGCTGCAGAGAGCCGACATCGGAGTGAAAAGTATTACAGCGTACATTGATGTTAACGTGTTTACAGGTTGGCAGGACGGTCTGACATGTTGTGCACCATCTTTCAGTGTACGTTTTGTTGGTTAATGTGAGATGTTCGAGTTACGTATTGTATCTCACTCCCGCTTGGTCATTGGCTCTGAGTCACATACTGATACAAATTCTGGCACGTGGGCCTTCTGGGATTGATTTTATTCGTGGGAAATTCTGGTCAAATTTGTAAAAATGTTACGGCAATTTTTCCAAATTGCAAGTCACACCAAAGTCACAGCGATTTGTTGAATTTGCGCAAGTTTTTGTGATTGCAACATCGCAAAATCCTGGAAAAACTGCTTAATCTCAAGTGGGGGCTTTTCATTGTATTACAACAACTTCTGTGTGTGGTGTAAACAGGAGCATGAGAGGTCCATGAATACATACAGGTTGTGGTTTGTGCTTTCTGACAGTATAGTCGTTTGAAGAAAAAGCAGATTCTGATGCTTCTGGATCCAGTTTGAGGCGTCAAATTTTACACTCTTGTTTCTTTCCGCCCCTGTGGAAGCTCATTAAAGACCAGGCGATCAGTGACCAAGTGAACGTCAACAGCTCTGTCCACCACCACTTCCCTCCGTGTTCCGACCGCTGCTCTCCAACATGAAGAGTTTGTTTAGTGGCCTTTCGGCATGACTGGCAATGCCCATTGATCCCAGTTTAAACAGGCTTGGAGATGGAGACAGACAAAGTCACAGCTCGTAAAGTTGTACTTTTTGGGTTTGTTTGGCACAGCGGTTATTACCACTGAGATGGCCCTAATGCTTGACTGGGAAAACTAATTGGGACAATGCATATAGAGAGGGGGAAGAAAAGAAGGAATAGATCGATAGAGGGATGTGTTGTGCAGAGTATGGGAAAGAGGGCAATGGCTAGATGTAAGAGAGAGAAAAGTTAACAAGCCAGTGAATACAATCCATCTAAAAGTTATTGTGACATTTCATTCAATACCACAAATGTCAACCGCATGGTGGTGACAGAGGAAAAGTAGAGGGATCACCAAAGTCATTAGGATTCCTTCTCTGGGAACCATGAATGCCTGTACCAAATTTCCATGCAGTAGTTTTTGAGATCAAAGTAGTGGGCCGATCAACATTGCCATCCAAAAAGTCACTCTTGCAGCATGGCTAAAGAAGGAGTGATGCAAGTTAAAATAAATGAAATGGAGTTAATTTGTTAACTAAGGTTTGGGAGCAGGGCCACGCCTAAACCACACCTCTAATCACCAGACAAACCTACATATACCGTGCTGCGTAGCCAGACTTGCGTCTCTGATCGCTTGACGCGAGACGGTCGGCGTTTCACGCTCCCGGTCGTAGATCCGGAGCTGCAGCTTCGCTCACCTGGAGTCCTGGACGATCTGTACGACGATCTATTCGACGCAGGACATGTTTCAGTCCCGCCGCAGCGGTCGGATCCCGTCGTTTGTCTCGACGGCGCCGATTGCGCATTACGGTTTGCGGTCGTCATGCCTCGGCTTCGCCCGGATCTACTCTCCTCCGCCGACCGGTCCCCTGCTTCCCTCGGCTTCGGCTTCTGCTTCCAGCGGCTCTCGGTCTCCTTCCCCTCATTCCGTCGGGTCGGGATGTCGGAACCGCGGGGATCGGCGTTTACCCTCTCCTCGTCATCGGCCTTCCTCCCGGGGGGCGCATCGTGACGGCTCTTCCTGGTCTCCGTTGCCACCCCGGGGGCAGCAGCCCCCGGGCCTCTGGCCCCTCCGGGTTCGTAGCAGGCGTCGGCTTCGGCCGGCATTGTCGCGCATGACGTCACGGTCCTCGTCGGCCGCGGAACGCGTCTCCGGCTCCCCCTGGCGGTGGTCAGGTCGTATTTCCCCATGTGCCTGCTCCCTCTGTCTGTCATGTCTCGGGCGTTCTCTGCCTTTCATCCCTGTGTTCGCAGGCTTCACGAGACCCTGCGCACATGCATCCCTTCATCCCTTCATCCCTTCCTCTACCCTTCCTTCTGCTGTCCTGGCCGATCGGCTTCTGCTCCTCCCTTTCTCTGCTGGCCGCACTGCAGTGCCACATCCAGCCGCTCAGGGGGACCTTCCTACTATCGTGCTTGACGATTCTTAGCCTTCTTCTTTGCTTCTGTCTTTCCCCCCCCCCCCCCC
>NW_022605570.1:288641-297077 GCF_008692095.1 Etheostoma spectabile
CGGCGTTTCACGCTCCCGGTCGTAGATCCGGAGCTGCAGCTTCGCTCACCTGGAGTCCTGGACGATCTGTACGACGATCTATTCGACGCAGGACATGTTTCAGTCCCGCCGCAGCGGTCGGATCCCGTCGTTTGTCTCGACGGCGCCGATTGCGGATTACGGTTTGCGGTCGTCATGCCTCGGCTTCGCCCGGATCTACTCTACTCCGCCGACCGGTCCCCTGCTTCCCTCGGCTTCGGCTTCTGCTTCCAGCGGCTCTCGGTCTCCTTCCCCTCATTCCGTCGGGTCGGGATGTCGGAACCGCGGGGATCGGCGTTTACCCTCTCCTCGTCATCGGCCTTCCTCCCGGGGGGCGCATCGTGGCGGCTCTTCCTGGTCTCCGTTGCCACCCCGGGGGCAGCAGCCCCCGGGCCTCCGGCCCCTCCGGGTTCGTAGCAGGCGTCGGCTTCGGCCGGCATTGTCGCGCATGACGTCACGGTCCTCGTCGGCCGCGGAACGCGTCTCCGGCTCCCCCTGGCGGTGGTCAGGTCGTATTTCCCCATGTGCCTGCTCCCTCTGTCTGTCATGTCTCGGGCGTTCTCTGCCTTTCATCCCTGTGTTCGCAGGCTTCACGAGACCCTGCGCACATGCATCCCTTCATCCCTTCATCCCTTCCTCTACCCTTCCTTCTGCTGTCCTGGCCGATCGGCTTCTGCTCCTCCCTTTCTCTGCTGGCCGCACTGCAGTGCCACATCCAGCCGCTCAGGGGGACCTTCCTACTATCGTGCTTGACGATTCTTAGCCTTCTTCTTTGCTTCTGGTCTTTCCTCCCCCCCCCCCCCCCGTCCCCGCACCCCCTCCCCCCCCCCTCCCTTCCCCAACTCCCAAATGCATTTTGCTCCTTGTGTTGACCACTTTTTCTCCTGCCAGGGCTGCTCCGGTCGCTCGGCCGGCTTCGTCGGTGCGTTAGCCTTCACCGGTCTCCCCTGCTCTGCTCCGGCTTGTTCTCTGGCACTAGGTTTGAGTATTGTTGTTGCCGATTTCCCCTCTAGCCCTTTGAGGTTTCCTTGCGTAACGTTAGAGGCTTTATACGTATGATGTATTGTTGTTGTTGTTATGTATTCCGTGATTGGGCACGGGTCCGGGTCTCCTTCGTCGTTCCGTGACCTATGGGCTTACCCCATTGTTGGCTTCCTTTCTTTTGGGGGCACGAATGGTCTCGAGTCTTACTCATTTAACACCTACTAGCCAGCCATCAAATACATCGGCTCCAGGCCGCCAAGGCACCTTCACAACACCCACTTTTCACTATTCCAAAATGGCCACTTGACTTTTGTTTCAGAAACAGCATTCTCTGCATTTCAGCCATATCACCCAAACATTTCCACATCGTCGCAGCATCCACAGTCGCTAGATCAGGCATCTGCCATCAAACCATTCAGTTCCCAGGCCGCAGGTCATTCCAAGCACACCGGTCTTACATTCACAAACGATGTCAACGATTTCAGTCAAGCCCACGCACAATCAGTTTTACACAATCTGACACTTTTGGGGGTCTGTAAACTATTCGGGCGAAAACTGCTTCTGAGACAGAACCCCCATCCTGAGTCCTTCCCACCGGACATCACCCATCCTCCCCGACACCATCAGCACGACATCCACATCAATTTCGCACATTCATAATGTTCATTTGCACATTCAATTGTCATTAAATCTTTAACTAACAGTGGTTGTGCGTGGTCCATGCTAGTGAAATGGAGTTAATTTGTTAACTAGGTTCGGGAGCGGGCCACGCCTAAACCACACCTCTAATCACCAGACAAACCTACATATACCGTGCTGCTTAGCCAGATTGCGTCTCTGTCGCTTGACCCACCCTCCCTTACCCTCTCCTTTCATCCATCTTCCATTCCTGTTGCACTTCCTCTCTTGTCTCTTCTAGTACCGTCTGGGGGGTCTGTGTAAACTATTCGGGCGAAAACTGCTTCTGAACAGAACCCCCCCATCCTGAGTCTCTTCCACCTGGACATCACACATCCTCCCAGACCACCCATCAGACACATCCACATCAATTTCGCACATTCATAATGTTCTTTTGCACATTCATAATGTTCATTAAATCTTTAACTAACACATGGTTGTGGCGTGGTCCATGCTAGTGAATAGACTGTAGTAAAAATTCAAATGACTTATTGCATCAGATTATACATACTTCCTTACTTAATTACTCTATATCCCTGAAATTATCACCATATGGTTGGCATCCTTCGGTCTCTGCTCTGGTGTTGGCCTGGTTTTTTTGAAGGATGTCTGTTTTTTTTGTTATCACTGTGTGATATGAAGGGCAACAACATGCTGTAATCTGCTGCTGGTTCAGAGAAGCAGCAGGATTCAAAGCGTGGGACCTCATCATCATGTGAAATGGAGGCGGCATGGGTGCTTGTTAAGTCAGTGAGAAGATGCAGATGCAGATTTGTTTAAGTCAGTGCAAACTAAGATGAAGCCGCATCTACCTGTGTTGCAAATATTGAAGTTTCAATGAGAAAAAGTCAAGAAAGTTGATCAGGTTTTGATAGTTTGAATCAGGAAAACTTGTTAGTACTTTGGCTTTACATGGTCACATGATTTTTGCATTCTTTTGGTACTCTTTTTCCTCAGTTGCACCCAAGCTATTCTGATGTACTCTAGGTAAGCGCATAGCTGCATTCTTGCAATGTAAACATAGAAAAGCCACAACTGTATATCAGCTTGAGCAGTGGGCTCACATCACCATCTCATCATCTCTGTCCCCAATGTTTAGCATTGAAACGTCCCAAAGCTGTTGGCCAAAACATTTGCGTATTTGGCCCGGTCAGCTTGCCTTGCTGCACAGAAGATGATCTGAAATCCCCATGCATGATGATTTGTTGATGTTAGTCTAAGCATTAAGTAAGACATTGAGGCAGTTAAACTCACAGAGCTTGAAAAAAATTAATGGATTTGCTCGGAAATAACTACCACCCCCTCTGCATTTCCAACTGGTTTTATGTCCTTCATTAACGTCAAGTATGAAAAAGAAATCCCAAACGGAAACTGCATTTGAAGAATCAAATCTTTCTACACCCCTAACAACCACACCAGCGACACTTCAAGTGCAATTCTTGTTGAAGTCAGCCATAATTCTGTTATTGCTGCGATGAAGTATTTTGGCGGATCGCTTCTTTAAGAAAACAACTTGGAGTTATATGTTTTTAAAGGAAAAAGAATGAGAACGTTTCTGAATGCCCTCCAGGAAAGTCGCTTTGATTAAGCTACTGAGAAAATGCCCCCCCCCCCTTTCTATGTGGTTACTGTCTATGTAGAGCAGAATAAATAAGCATCTCAACACTCATCTGTGTGCTTTCATCAGCAGAGGTCAAAGTTGAAGCCACAAACTTCTCTTTGCAACCCTGAGAGGCGAGGCCACAGTTTCCTGCAAAGAAAATGTAATTCCTAAAATTCCTAAAATGGAATAAAAGGATGTTTGGCTTTGGAATATGGTGTTGAGTGATCTTGACATGTGCTTCCTATAGAAGGAAGCAAATCAAACACTATATAATTCCAAAGTCAAACAACAGGTCTTGCCGTTTGTGTACAGGGGAGAGAGAGGGAGAGAGAGAATCAACCAGAAAACTTTATGAGTCCTTAGACTTTAGTATAAAACTGAATACTCAACACAGTCTGACTCCCAGCGCATCAAAGATCGACGTTTGGTCAGGTGCCAATTCCCATGTAATTGCAGCTGTGGCGATATTTGTTGCTTTGGTACTCCTTTGGTGTCAATGCACTTGTTTGGACTCTTGGCGTCACTTTTGGATGATTTCAGTAGGGACAGATTTGTAGTAATGTTTCAACGTAGAGGGTAAAACCACTTTGTTAGGGGTAGGGAAAGATTGTGGGTGGGTTTAAACACGTTTATAATTTAAGTAACAGTGACACACGGGACAAAAAGGGGAATCTAACCCCGGTCTCATGGGTGAAAGTCCTGTTGACTGTGATGTTTGACCCATCCACCACCCCAACCTGCCTACTTAAACCGATTTTCTTTTATACTACTTACTACTGCTTTTCATACTATTTATGTGGTTTGCTGACTGCATGATGTGACATTTAATTTTGCCCAAGGGAAGCACTAATTTAAATTGATTGTGATGTGACAGTTTATTCACAATTCTAAACAAGCTTACAAGAATATTATACGTATTAATAAGTATTATTATTTTCATATCAGAGGGGAATTTGGCCTGTAAGGGTATAATGCAGTTTCAGAGGATTTTCTGTCCTGCCAAGAAACTCTAAGTAGTCAGAAACAGAAAATAACATATGACTTTGGCATAAGCATGTTCAAATTTTAAGATATTAAATATCAGCTAAAAAACAACTTTAACAGCAACTTTAATTCAGTAATAAGGGTGTCAGTCTCTGCCGTCAGAAACCAATATCTATTGAAACTTTACAGATGCAGAATAAATGTGTTTCTGAAAGGATTACAATGGCTGCTGCTGGACTGTCTGTGTCTTGTGCTGTCCATACAGTGGGCGTAGACCATAATTAGTAATGTATCAACTTGTATGTGAATGAGTGTCTGGACTGTTTCGGGACCGCGTTTGGGTTTCAAGTGAAATTGCAATGACAGGTTGACTGAGGGGGAAACCAGCATGACTCATTTTCACCGCTCTATCAACCTCACTGCTCTGCATCACACAGCAATTTTTCTCTTTACCTCTGATCTCACGGGCCGATATGCACGCACACACCACCAAGCATGTTTTTATTGGCTTATTAGGTGATTACAAAGGTGATAGCTCCATTACATTGTTGACAATGAGTAGTTTATAGTGGCTATAATACAAATTTTTAATATCAAATAATAATAATAATAATAATCATAAGAACACATTGTATTTGTAGAGCGCTCTTCAATGAAGAAAAACAATCCCAAAGTGCCACAGGAGAATAAAAACAGGTTAAAAACAGAAGCAAAGTAAAGAAATAAAGATAAACAATAACTGCCCTTCTTGAAATAGTCAGTGGTTTGTAGAGCCCTCAGGTGGTCTGGGAGGGAATTCCATAGGCGAGAAACGACTGAGCAGAAAGCCTGATCCCCTATGGTGCAGAGCTTGGTACTGGGGGAGTTGAAGATGTGCTTTGTTTACGGAGCGGGGGTTTCGTGGGGAGGTTTGTGGTGTGAGTAGTTCTTTAAGGTAGGGAGGGGCATTGCCATGGATGCATTGATGGGTGAGTAGGGACATTTTGAACGCAATCCTGTATGAGATAGGAAGCCAGTGGAGTGAGTGAAGGACGGATATGGCCGTAATTTTGTATCTTCATCAGGATCCTAGCTGCGCTGTTTTGGGTGTGTGGTAATTTTTTAAGGCTCTTGCTAGGAGTCCCAATGAGCAGAGCATTGCCGCATTACAGCCTTCATTTCAATGTGAAAAGGAGTCACTAGTGATGAACCTACAGAGAATTATTACCTGAATCTACAGCTCCCCTCAGCTTTACTAGGCCTTTGTTCAGCAGTGCCATCCAGAATTTTACTGTTTGGTTCAATCTCACCACATTGCACCATTATCACTCGCAGCAGGCAGCTGTTTTCAGCAAAGAAAATGCTAATGTTGTTCCTTTTTTCAGCAGATATTTTGACTTGCCATAGCGGGAAAAGCACAGTTGTGACTAATAACCTTAACGATAACCCTGTTGCTTTTAGGTGTGCTAGCCTAGCACACATGGTGAACCTGGCTCTGGAAAACGTAATTTGGTCATTGGTATTAGGAGTGTAGAGCAAGCTACTTGAAAAAAATCTACTGCTTAATAATAATTACTCATTGAGAAAGTTATAATAGTCAATATTATATATCTAGAAATGTCAAGGGGTAGCCTACAATTTGGAGATACTTACTAAACATCAACAGCATATAATGTTATCCTAATTTCGGATAGGCATTCCTGTAGTTTGTTCAGTTGGTTCAGTTGGGTGGGGTCGTTTGCATGAATAAGAACATAGAGTTGAGTATCATCCACATAACAATGTAAGGTTAACTTGAATTCATTCATAATATTGCCAAGGGGAAGTAGATAAATACAAAATAAAATAGGGCCAAGTACTAACCCTTGCGGCACACTTGACGTGCTATTGTTTTAGTCCACACATTGGGTTATGAGTTGGTCGGCAACAGCTCTTTGGAGTATTTTTGACAGTAATGGCTGATTAGATATTGGTTTGTAGTTCCCCAAGAATTGTGAATCCAAATTTGGCTTTTTTTAGTTGTGGTTTAATAATTGCTTTTTTAAAGGCAGATGGAACTGAACCCAGTGCTAGTGACCTATTTACAATGAGAAGACAGATACTAAGAAAAACAGGAAGTATTTCTTTAAATAGACTGATTGGAATTGGGTCTAATGAAAGTGTGGTGGATTTATAAGCGGAAACTATGCTCGTAATTGATTATGGGGAGATAATGTAAATTACGTGTGAGATTGCCGATTTTTAAAAAGAAACATTGTGTTATTACTATTGGACTTTGACTTAATTTCTAAATTTAAATGTCCCTCTAGTTAACTGGAGAACATTCAACTTGTAGGCTGTAGGAGGGCCCTGCCACCTTAGTACAGGCATTATGCAACATGACCTCACACAAATTGCAACAGAAACTCCTTCAACTGATATGTTCTCATAAAATAACTTTTTTTGTATAATTAAACATAAAAAAACAAACTTGTAATACAATAAAATATTGTAAAGAATCAACTGGAATTGGGTCTAATGAAAGTGTGGTGGATTTATAAGCGGAAACTATGCTCGTAATTGATTATGGGGAGATAATGGTAAATTACGTGTGAGATTGCCGATTTTTAAAAAGAAACATTGTGTTATTACTATTGGACTTTGACTTAATTTCTAAATTTAAATGTCCCTCTAGTTAACTGGAGAACATTCAACTTGTAGGCTATAGGAGGGCCCTGCCACCTTAATACAGGCATTATGCAACATGACCTCACACAAATTGCAACAGAAACTCCTTCAACTGATATGTTCTCATAAAATAACTTTTTTTTGTATAATTAAACATAAAAAACAAACTTGTAATACAATAAAATATTGTAAAGAATCAACTGGGGAAGTGTCATGGTAATATTGTATATGTTAGTTAAACTATATTCCTTATTCACCTGCGGTGCCCCCCCTAACATGGGCTGCAATGGGAGATTGAAGATTGGCAATTTCAGTATTTTACAATACTTTCTTTTGTAGGTTAAATGTTATAGAGGAGACCTTTGTGAGTAATAGACATTGGTCAGATTTTCTGTTCAATTTGTGGGAGATTCACCCTTTTTTCTCACAAAATGCTAGATGCCTACTACATCTTATTATTGACTGGGTCATGCTCACTCTGTTTGCATACTTTTGGCCCACAGTAGTTAACTGGCTGTTATTTCAATGAGGATGACATAAGGGTTAAAAAAAGAACACACAGCTGATGGTAGCGTTGATATGACACATTATCTAAAGTATTTATATTCAACAACAGTTTGCTGAAGTCGGTGAGTTTGTTTTGATCCACCTTAGTTAAAAGGCCATAAGTAGAAATTGTGAGTTTTGAATATTGTCTTTACATTTTTAGTCATTTATTTTACCGTCAGCAGAATTTTTTCTCATCTTGCCTGGCTGTCTGGGCTCTCACTGTTCTCCCTGTCCCGTTCTCTCTCTGTTTCCCAATGCACCAAATCCCTCTCTGTAATGTATAGAAATTAATGGAAATGTCTTTCATGGTAAACTGCACCTGATTTCTGTTCTTTATTGCATCATTGTATCCGTTAGTTTTCATTGTCAGAGCAGTAGGATATTAAATGGGAATGCTCCCATACGCTAACACACAGTATGCCTACTCACAGTGAAGGGAGTGGCAAGGCTATATAGTACCACTGAATGATGAGTCTTGGTGATGATTGCTTTATATGCTGGATAGATTGTGTGCAGCCACAGTGAGCATCTGCTGCTGGTCTACACCAGTACCAGCCGGTATACTGCTGCAAACTAATGCATTTTAAGTTTGTGATGTCCTCTACCATGCACATCATGACCAAATGTTTCCTTAATGTGTATGGTGTGAAATACATTGGATTTATATAGAATCTCCGGAAGCAGAAATTAAGTCACTGCTTGAGTCAATCCTCAGTTGGCTGAGCCACAGGCAAATTGGGTATGGTAATGGAAAGGTACATATACAACTACCCAGGGCCGTGCACATGCATTTGTTTGGGCCAGTGGCTTATTAATAATTGACCCCCACAACGATTATGAATTACTATCAGGTATGACAATCAAAAGCATAAATTATCACATGTAAGAATATATTCAAAAAGGGGGACCAGAGGATGTATGCCAATTACAGGGGTATCACACTTCTCAGCCTCTCTGGTAAAGTCTACTCCAAG
>NW_022605570.1:297087-297255 GCF_008692095.1 Etheostoma spectabile
TGGAAAGGAGGGTTCGGCCGATAGTCGAACCTCGGATTGAAGAGGAACAATGCGTATTCCGTCCTGGTCGTGGAACAACGGATCAAATCTTTACTCTCGCAAGGATCTTGGAGGGAGCCTGGGAGTATGCCCAACCAGTCAACATGTGTTTTGTGGATCTGGAGAAGG
>NW_022605570.1:297265-297913 GCF_008692095.1 Etheostoma spectabile
CCGGGTCCCCCGGGAGAAACTGTGGGATGTGGGGTGAGGGGGTCCCTTCTTAGGGCCATCAAATCTCTGTATGACCATAGCAAGAGCTGTGTCCGGGTTCTCGGCAGTAAGTCGGACTCGTTTCAGGTGAGGGTTGACCACCGCCAGGGCTGCGCTTTGTCACCAATCCTGTTATATAAATATAACAGTATAATATTTATGGATTTGAATTTATGAATTTATGAAATAAATATAATATTTATGGACAGGATATCGAGACGTAGTCGGGGCGAGGAGGGGTTGCAGTTTGGTGGGCTCAGGATCTCATCGCTGCTTTTTGCAGATGATGTGGTCCTGATGGCATCATCGGTCTGTGACCTTCAGCACTCACTGGATCGGTTCAAAGCTGAGTGTGAAGCAGCTGGGATGAGGATCAGCACCTCTAAATCTGAGGCCATGGTTCTCAGCAGGAAACCAATGGAGTACTTTCTTCAGGTAGGGAGTGAGTCCTTACCCCAAGTGAAGGAGTTTAAGTACCTTGGGGTCTTGTTTGCAAGTGAGGGGACCATGGAGCGTGAGATTGGTCGGAAAATCGGAGCAGCCGGTGCGGTTTTACATTCTGTTTATCGCACCGTTGTTACGAAAAGGGAGCTGAGCCAGAAGGCAAAG
>NW_022605570.1:297923-298280 GCF_008692095.1 Etheostoma spectabile
ACCGGGCAATTTTTGTTCCTACACTCACCTATGGCCATGAAGGCTGGGTCATGACCGAAAGAACGAGATCCAGGGTACAAGCGGCCGAAATAGGTTTCCCCAGGAGGGTGGCTGGCGTCTCCCTTAGAGATAGGGTGAGAAGCAGTCATCCGAGAGGAGCTCGGAGTAGAGCCGCTGCTCCTTCGCGTCGAAAGGAGCCAGTTGAGGTGGTTCGGGCATCTGGTAAGGGTGCCTCCTGGGCGCCTCCCTAGGGAGGTGTTCCAGGCACGTCCAGCTGGGAGGAGGCCTTAGGGAAGACCCAGGACTAGTTGGAGAGATTATATCTCTAACCTGGCCTGGGAACGCCTCGGGATCCCC
>NW_022605570.1:298290-341401 GCF_008692095.1 Etheostoma spectabile
TGGTTGATGTGGCTCGGGAAAGGGAAGTTTGGGGTCCCCTACTGGAGCCACTTCCTCTGCGACCCGATACCGGATAAGCGGTCGAAGATGGATGGATGGATAACAGCAGAAAAGAAAACAGAAAAGGTTTGTTATTTATGCCAAAAGACATTCCGTCGACAGACTAATGATGTATTCCTGCCGCTCGAACCCCTATAGCTGCTATACTGAGCAAGCTAGCTAAATAGCTAAATAGCGTGTTTGGTTTAATCATGTTTGGCTTCTCTCTGTGGTGCCAGTGGACAAACCTTGGAGCAGCCAAGATCCGCCGGACAGTAAGGTTTAATGTTCACTTTGCTCGGTTCCTAAGTTTTAGTAAAAAAGAAACACATCTATCTTTTTTTTTAGTGAAGTCAATGAATCTGCATCTTTATATATGTATGCATGAGCTGGATAAATGTGTGCTTTATGGATACAAAGACCTGTGCACAACATGTGCACAGTTGTGTGTTCGTGTGTGCGTGTGTCAGAGACTAGTTCCCACTTAACTGCCAAGCTGAGAGACCTTGCTCCCCACTTGAGACCAATAAGAACACGATGGCCTGTTATTGCTTACCGGAACCTTGCAGAATATAAAATTAAAGCAGAAAGAAAGCTGCAAAAAAGACATCATGATCCAGAGAGTCTCTCTGAACAAATGAAAAAAGCCAAGACCGCAAGTACATAGCAAGGAAAAACTACTTAATAGTGGACTTAACTGTGTTAATGATGAAGTTAAAGGTGTGTGTGTGTGTGTGTGTGTGTGGGTGTGTTGCACACCTGTTGTGCTTTTGTGAGTATACAGTGTCTGTAATGCATGATTGTGTATACTACTACTACAACTACTACTACTAATAATATAGCATGTACATGCCAGGCCTAGTCACCTGTCACTTCTGTGTATTCGCTGTATGTGGGAATGTGCCAGTGGAAAAAGCCCTCACAATTTTAATGCTGCTTATTTCCCAGCACCTCACGCCGGTCTTTTCCCCTCTCTGCTTTGGCATGAGACTGAGGAAAACCCTCTGTCTGTGTGTGTGTGTGTGTGTGTGTGTGTGTGTGTGTGTGTGTACGCCCTCGCACCTCGTCACCTCTGATGCTGCAGTGGGAAGTCTACGTTGCCAGGAGAACCCCAGACTGGCAGGAATACCGAACGCCTACACATACACACACATGCCTGTGCGCACTAACACATGCTTTTACACACACGTGAGCTGAACATATGCACATGTACCAGCTCAGACACACACATGTATTTAAATAACACACACATGCCTCTCCCTTTCCACACACTTGTGTTAAACCGTTTCCATTATTTTACTGCTTCTTCTGCAATGGTGGCAGCCCACATAGCTGAGTCCACACTCCAATGTAAACAGTAGGACTTGAGTCTTACTGCAATCAGAAGACCAATCACACACCAGGCGACACAATGCACACACAAAATAAAAAATCAAGATTAGTGTTTCCAACAGTAGTAGTTGTCTTCAACTAATATTCTCAATTCCTCACATTGGAACTTATTCATCAGTATTTCCCACTGTGGAAAACATTGGAAAATGCTGAGATGCCAGACCCAAATCATGCACCCAAAATTTCTGCAATGAAAATCTACATGCCTGTTTAATTTTTCCTCTAACCTTTATTTATCCGGGGAAAATTGACTGTGCAGGCCATGCCCTGCTTTTCTGATGCACTCACACAGATACACACTGTATAGGGGCAGCTGTGGCTCAGTGGGAGAGCCTACCAATCGGAAGGTTGGTGGTTTGATCCCTGGCTCTGCAGTCCCACGTTGAAGTGTCCTTGGGCAAGACACTGAACCCCAAGTGGCCATCTGAATGTAAATGTGTGAGTGTTTCTGATGAGCAGGTGGCAGGATGAACATTAAATGCGCTTTGAGTAGTTGTTAAAACTAGAAAAGCGCCATATAAGAGCAGCCCATTTACATTTACATGTATACTTTCAATCATATCACCTGAATCTGCTTCTCCTCTCGGCTTAAATGAGCTTCAGAATGAATTTAAACTCATTGTTTATCTGTCTGTCTGTTGTGTACTCTCACTGCTTGTGTAGCAACAAAACCCACTGTGCACTACCTGCTCAGCACCAAACAGCAGACAGACACGGATAGAGACTAGCTTGTGGTAAAATAGTTAGAATATTTTCTGTAGGGAGTTGGTGAAGACCAAAAAGAGAACAAATACTGGACTGGTGGACACAAACACAACTCCAAATGAATGATAAATGTAACTGTATTACTAAGGTTGTGTGTTGCTTAAAAAGGTGATAATATGCCAATGTTTCCACTGCACAGAAGTCAGCAACAAAACCTGTTATTTTAGGTTTAAGTGTAGAATCAGAACTGTTACTTTGTCCAAAATTAAACTATTTGGTAGCTTGGGTGCCAGTCAGAGGAAATAGTTTTCACACCTGTAGGTTGGGACATTTGGTCCAAACCAATGGAAAAAATGATACATCGTTGCTTATAAGTTCTTGTCAATTTCACATACACACTCAATTACAAATGAACAAAGTACCTTTTTCATTTTACAGTTTTGGTGACAGCCTTCCTGCATCATCAATGCAACATAGGGAAGTTTATTACAGTAGCTGCCAACAAGTACCAAAGCACTTTAGTGTGCGTTGTGTGCTTATAATTAATAGTTAAGAATGCGAAAAATTCAATTCAGTTTTTAAATTCAATTTTATTTATAGGATCAATTCATAACAAGAGTTATCTCGAGACACTTTACAGATAGAATAGGTCTTAGACCACATAATTAACAAGTGCCCAACAGTTCTAGTAGTTCACTCCAGAGCAAGCAACAGTGCGACAGTAGAAAGGAAAAACTCAGTTTTAGGAAGAAACCTGTGACAGACCCAGGCTCTTGGTAGGCGGTGTCTGACGGGCCGGTTGGGGTTGAAATGAAAAAAGAAACACATTTTACAACAATACATAGAAATATATAGGCTAGTCCCAGGGGGAGTGTTTGCATTACTCATGTTTCCCCCTGGAATTACGTGTATATGTATTACCATGGTTACCAAATGGCCTTTCATGAGTACTGCTATTTCCATAAAAATTGTATTTTGCTTCTACCACATTTTTATGTGTTTCAGCTCTTATAACCACACACTGCAATACTGAAATGAGTGGTTTTCCAAAATGTGTAACATGGTACACTCTTCTTTTGCCTGTGTATCAATCATATCCACAATAGGATCTCAGGAACATATATCATAGGGGGGGGTATTGGTGGTCAGAGGGTATGACTTGGATGAGAATCAGCCGTGGCTATGTTTTTCCAGTTGTGTACATGCACATGTGGATGGTTTACATAAGACGTGCTTGTGCTTAGATGCCAGCCCTGCAATAAGGTATCGCTGGCAGAGAGAGGGTGGGATTAGGTTTCTCCAGTGAAATGTCAGTCGAATATTGTTACCGCCAGAGGATCAGAGAGCAGTCGGGCACCAGTGAACCGTTTCCGGATGGAAATCACTTCTACTGGATTTCTCCCTAGCAGCCCGGCCTCTCTCTCTTTCCACTCCACTCCTATAGATTGCTTGATGGGGTTTCCCATTCTGCATGTGTGGTTGCGTGTGTGTGTGTTTGTGTGTGTGTGTGCGTGGGTACAGATATCCTTGTGCACATGCACATTGAGGCAACTTAATCACAAAGCATGTGTGTTGCAGAACACATTCCCTGGTGTAACTGGAGACTTATCACACATACTTTATACACTGTGAAAAGGTCTACATGTCAGCTCAGCTCTTTCAAAAAAAATTAAAAATTGATAGTGACATCTAGTATTTGATACATAAACAGTGTACATCGTCAACCATCTGAGGCGGGAGGAAAACCGTAATTTCTACAAATATCTGGCACTACCAAAAAAGGGTGAAATCAGTGAAATATTCATTCTTTTAACCTTCATCATAATTTTCAACAGATTAACACAACACATGGTCTAATTTTATTTGAACTTTGTTAAAGCTATAGTGCGTAATTTGTGTCTTCCCTATAAGGAATTCTAAACGAGTTTCGTGCACCACCACCACATTTCCTCCATGCAGTTGCTGGTAGCCAAGGAGGACACAGAAGATTAAAAAAAAAACATGATATACTCTTCAGAAGTAATTATCTTCATTAGAGGTTCTGTGCGGGAAAGTCACCGAACGACACAAACTTCTGAACATAGTTATGCTAAGAAATAAAGAAAGAGTGTTGTGGAGCTGAAAGTCTTAATTAGCTTAGTAGTAACTCGTTTGGCAACGGCTTGAATGTAACGGACGTTCATTAATATTGAAAAGTTACGCACTAAAGCTTTAACAGGCTTATGGTTCGGGATAGGAACAATTTGTATGTTCAAATGT
Organism: Etheostoma spectabile; assembly: GCF_008692095.1. Classification (NCBI taxonomy): domain Eukaryota; kingdom Metazoa; phylum Chordata; class Actinopteri; order Perciformes; family Percidae; genus Etheostoma; species Etheostoma spectabile. The sequence continues at coordinate 302,686 of NW_022605570.1, forward strand.
GTTTAAGTCAGGTTACTTTATTGGTACCTGTGGGTAAACTAGGTTTACAGTCTAAGAGGCAGGACATCCTTAAAACTCTGTAGACCAACACATCACATGTAACACCCCAAACATTAAAACATGTAATAGAGACAGTAAAACATGGAAAAAAGGAATAGAAAACAGTACATGACCAAAGTGTGTGTGTGTTTTGTGCAAGTAATTTTAATTCTGCAGTTTGTTTTAATACAGCGATTGTAGCTTGGACAAAACTATTTTTCAATCTTTTGGTTCTGCCACCATGAACCTTTAGCCTCCGTCCAGAAAGGAGACACCCTATTCAAAGGGTGTAGGCTCTCTCCTAAGATGGACATAGCTATCCGCTGTAGTTGTTTAGCATCCAGAAATGTGGGGTGTAGCTGTGGCTCCCCAGTCAGCTTACTCGACCATTTTACAATTTGATTTAGACAATTCTTGTGCTTAACTGAAACACATCCAAACCATGATGCTAAGGAGAATTATATGATGGATTCAATAAAAGCATGATAAAAAAATGCCATCATGGTCTTGTCTATTAAAAATGGTACAATTTTCTCAAGCAGTATAGACACTGTTGCCCTATTTTACAGACAGCTTCACAATTGTTCTGGAAGTTTAATTTAGAGTCGATAATTGTCTCTAGATATCTATAGAATTCTACATGATCCACTAGTTAAGCCCCAATGTTTTAAAAAAAACCTCACATGAAGACCTCCCCCCCAAACACACAGACATGGTACATCCACGCAGGTGTTTCCACTTGCTGCCTGATTAGACCTCTGCTCAGGACTGTGCTGGCGTGTATTCTGTACATTGTGATTGTATAGATTGTTGCATCTTTCAGGGCAGAAAAACACCTTTCATCTCTTATTTGTACAGAGGATGTGTCACCTGTACAAGTCTGGAGGACCCTAAAGAAACATAATGGTGAGACAATTTTGGTAATACTCAAACAGTGAGTAGTATCATCTGCTGCTACTGCTAACTGTTACATGTTTGGGAAATGGAACTAGTATCTTGCTAGCTGAATAATATAACTAAATACCTATCCACAAATAATTCCGAAATTTCCCAACATTAAGAAAAAAAGGTATGAAAAACTGCATTTTCATTTTATATCTGTTAACAGAATTCCACAGTGATAATTACATCACTCATCATAATTACTGACACTTTCAAAAACACCAATCACACAAGACAGATGCTAATCAACAGCACACAAATTGAGGCAAACTGTTTACAGTTTCAATTAGAACCCTCATCATTTAAAGGTAAAAAAAAAACATTTTACATAACGTTGTTGACATTCAAGCCATTGTTAAGCAAGTTCACACAATGCAGATTAAGCCTATCACCGCCAAGGGAAGCATTCTCAGTGTACTGGAGTTTTTGTGTCTGGTTTCCGTGACGACATTCCTGCTCTGGCCACCGGAAATATGCCGATACAACTTATTTGTATTCAGAACAAGTAGTTTATTAAGTTCACAATGTTGTTACATGAGCAATACGCAAAGTGCCATCAATCAACCTTGCTCACTCACTTACAGTTCTGCACAGCATAACTGCATATTCTGGCTCTCTGATTGGTTATACCAGTGATTCCCAACCAGGGGTACTTGTACCTTAAGAGGTACGTTCAAAGATTGTAGAGTATTTGCACACCTCATATGAAAAACTAGAAATTTTGATTTGATTGGGAGAATATATCCACAAATTAACAATTAGTCAACTGTAACACCGTAACACTACAGGTTAGAGTTGTAAGAGTGTGTGAAAACTAGTTGAAATGATAGAAATAAATAGCTAAAAGTAGTGCTTAAATGATTAGCTAAATATAAAATAAATATTTGGTAAATGGTGGAAACATTTAACTTCACTGTAGTAGTAGCGCTAGTACTAGTACGATTGCTGACCAAACCAACCTTTATATTGACAGTTCAATTGTATGAAATAATAACAATATCCACTTTTACATAATGAATAGTGTTTAACATTTGGAACACACATAGAGAATTGATGAAGCGGTACGTGAGTTCTTCTGACAGGGCTGTGGGGCAACCTCAGAAGTTACACTGTATTACCTAATACTTTGACAGACAGGAAGTGGGGCGATACCAAAGCGACGCAATGTTATTATGAATCCCACTGCTTTTGTGACATAATGCCGACGGGATTACGTTTTCTATTAAGATGATGAAGAAATGTTGTCAATGTTGCTTATCTTGCAATACAATATCCGTTAGTAGTGTTGATGGCATTATTAAGTTTGTTTTTACTGTTATATTAAGGCACTGGCAGCACATGCTGAATATTGGGAAGATGGTTTATCAACATTTAACCAAATCCACAATCGTTCTTAATCTTAAACAAAGTGCTTATATTGCCTAGGCCATGTCATCACAATGTAATCAGGTAAACAATTTAGTACTATATGAATTTAATTTCTAGGAGATATGTTTGCAACCCCTTGTTCTTGTTGGTCTCTTTTTTTCATTTTTAACTAATTATTTTTATTAGAACTGTAGTTTTAGATCTAATGTTAGCAGTATAGTACATACTCGGTCGCAAAGACATAAAGTACCCCAAAAGTTATTTAATGATGGTGGGAGACCGCAGGATTATAGCAGGCAGCTCCAAGCCTCAAGTCTTTGTAGGTATAAGAATAATAAACTACATGACTTTAATTCAGTTGAGTTTAGGTCAGGTCTAGTTGGTTTTATAGTATCATAAAAACCCCTCACAATGCAAAAAATAAAACGCAGAACGATGACATGTACTGCATATTGAAACTGGTAAAATAACAACCTAACAAATTATGTAATGCATCTTTTACAAATGATAAGAAATCAAATGGGCCATAACTTTATTTCTACTTACTGGAGCCATGCTTCCCTCGCCACTTTTAATATCAACCTAAATAAGCTTAGAACTGCACACACCCAATATAGAATGATGTGGTAAAAATGATATTAAAGACATATTGGGGACTTTTTGAACTAATGTCAGAAAGATTTATTTCCTGATTTATAAAATACCCATTATCTATTTTTTGTCTGAAAGTCAAATTAAGAGAAATCCACAGAAAGCTACGTCATGTGAAGGACTGGATTCTGAGGGACAAATGCTATATTTTCTGCAAATGAGGGAAGAATATGCAGTAACATTTCATTCTTAATTGTCAGAAATGTCATTTAGAGCTTAAGGTTTTGCATTTTAGTTTTCTAGTTTTTCATGAGCAGGACTAAAGGGTTGAGCTGTAGAGTCGCTAAGCTAAAAGTCTCAGCAAGAGTTGTTTTTCGTATTTGTGTGTGCGCGCGCTTGCTTTCACAGTGTTACTCAGTTTCATGATCTGACACACGCACGCTCAGACGCACATACAATGCAGGTATGTTTTGCACTCATCCCCTAGCTAGCTTGTATAATCCTTGTTCTTGTGTCCAATGTAATGTTATGCTGTTGCATGTTCTGTTTCACCCTTTGTGCATTTCTCATGTGTGGTTATCTCTGTCAGTGCATTTGCCAGTGTCGATGCACTAATTGTGTCTGTGTGCGTATGGGCTCTTGTGCGTGCATGTGTGTGTACATATTTCCAGCGGCTCTCCCTCCAAGAATGCAGCACGGCTCTTCAGAAGGGGATATTAGTGCTGACCGCAGGGCCTCTTTCCCCTCTCCGCTTCCATCTGGTGTCGCATTAAATATTAAACTTTTTAATTTGATTCAATTCCCGACGACAAACACCCTTGATTGGATCCAGATGCCGGCAGCCAGTGGGCCCACCCCAGGCCTATTTTGTCCATAGGGTTTTGATATTCTTGAGCTCGGCACAGGAGCTGGAACTGAGACCCGGATTAAGGCTGGAACTTGGAGTGGAGATGCAAATGGTGCTCCAGTTTGGTCTGGGGGGGATGAAAGTAGTACTTTTGGTAGACAAGGCGGTGGATCTGAAGTTGCCCTTTGGGACTGGAACTTGGAGTGGAGATGCAAATGGTGCTCCAGTTTGGTCTGGGGGGGATGAAAGTAGTACTTTTGGTAGACAAGGCGGTGGATCTGAAGTTGCCCTTTGGGACTGGAGATGGAAATAGAGTTGGCAAATTGGTTAAGACTGGTACTTAAACTGGAACTAAGACTGAAACTGGAATTTCAACCCCTTTCAGAGAAAAGTAAGAACCTGGGAAGCTTTTTGTTGTTAATACATTTTCAAGTTGTCAAGTTTAACCAGACTGTATTTAAAGGTCCCATATTATGCACATTTTTAGGTTCATACTTGTGTTTTGGGTTTATACTAGAACATGTTTACATGCGCCCCTCACCTAAAAAGCCAAGTTTGTTCTGATTGGTCAGCATTTCTGGGACTTCCGCATCAGCATCATCTCTGCATTTTTTAACCATCATATATGGTTGTGTGATCACAACCATACATAAGTCCTCGCGGTTTGTTTTAAAGCAATATTTGTGAATATGAGCTGTGTGCATTACTAACTTAATACCCATCCTGTAAATGAAAGCATCTCGGCCTGCTTAACTGCCTACTCCAAATATACTACACTTTTCTTCACCACTACAGACTGTATGGCATTTAGCTACTGCGGCAGTGGGCCAATCGCACGCACCAAGGAAGAATGCTTGGTGTGATTTAATGCAAGCAAAACCATACGTTGTAGTCTAATCTTTCTTGATATGAGTACAAAAATGATTAAATGCAAGTATCGTTTGACTGGAGAAGTTTTGATTCAAGCCCCCATACCCAGCCCTACTGTCAGGCAAAATGTTCTTCTTCTCGATAGCAAAGATAATTAAACATTATAGTTCATTCTATGAAGTTAGCATTTTCTCTGTGGTTGTGTGTGCTTCTTTCCAAAGGCCTTCAAATGAAATGACAAAATACATAATTTGTTATTGCCCTCAGGAACAGAACATAAAAACACAAAAAAAATGTTTGTTTAACTGATCTGACATTGCTTTGGTTTGGTTTAGGCAGAAAAATCCTGGTCATGGTTGAAAGAAACCAGCATTGACTGCCAGAAGGTAACAGGAAGTCCGATGTTTGCCGTTGAACCATTTACTCCTGTGGTCCAGACTGACAAAGAGTCAACATTCTTGTGGTTGCTAGATTGCTTTGTTACTTGAATGTAAACAAATGTAGTTACTGGGCATTCGCTGAAATGACTTAAATGTCTCCCAAAGAAGGAGGAGAAGTTATTTTGGGTGCCCCATGGTCCAAAGACAAGCAAGTTAGGTTGACTGAATATGGTTGAATTCCTGTGAATGTGAATGGCTGTCTACATCACCCCCGTAAAAGACTTGAATGTACATTATCACCAGTCATTCACAATTCCCTCACCAAAACTGATAAAACAATGGGACCAGGTCTGCAGCTGGTATTGGGACGTGAGGTTGTAAGTATAAGGTTGGGAATATTTAAGATCTGAAATGTGCTTTTCTAGACATCAGCCTTGTCCTGGCTTGTTATCTTGGCTCATATGTTTGATGACATTGGCCTAAATCAGGTGTCTAGTGCCTTGCCTACACTGTCCTCATTTGAATGCCTTGCATTTAAATGTAAACCCCCCTTCCCCATGACAATGCTTCTCATCTACCGGCCCCCCAAACCCAACTCAGCTTTCATCTCAGAGATACACGACCTCCTCACAACACTCTGCACCACTTCTGCCAACATTATAATAATTGGAGATATCAATATTCATGTTGACAACCCTTGCTGCCACCTTGCAGCTGAGTTTCTGCAACTATTGGACTGCCTCAACTTCAACAACATGTTGTGTCCCCACATCATTCCGGGGGCACACACTGGACCTGGTCATTTCTAACTCCGCCTCCTTTAACAACCTTCTGGCGTATGACCTGGTGTGTCTGACCATAAGGCCATCTTCATGGAGCTTTCACTCCCTTCCCCTCACACCAAGACAAGCGTCAAATCTGCTATAGGACCTGAAAAAGATCAACCCAGACACCTTGACCATTGACCTCCAACATCTCTCCTCTGCTGATTTCCCTCTGCACAGAGTCGTTGACTTCTACATCAATCGCTAGAGCAGACTCCTAAACCTCCACGCCCCTGTCAAAACTAGAACTGTCAGCTTCTTACGCTCAGCCCCTGGTACCCCTACGAACTCCGCAAATGAAACAGCTGGACGTGTCCTGAGCGGCCCTCAGGGCCTCAGGCCTCATTGTCCATAGGCGGGCTACCGAGAACATCAGAAGTCCTACGCAAGGCTTTGAGAGATGCACGTTCACAGTTTCTATTCCAACATTATCAACAGCCCTGGCAACTCCAAGCAACTTTTTTCTACCTACATGCATCCTCAAACCGCAAACTCCCTCTCATTCAGTAGCCACAGAAGAGAGGTGCAACAATTTCATCTCTTTTTTCAGGGAAAAAGTAGACACCATCCGCTCCCTGCTATCCAGTTTCTCCACACTGTCAGCCCTGACTGCCGACCCACAGCCTGCGTTTTCCCAACCTCTGTGCTGTTTTTTGGTCATCTCACAGCGAGAGGTTGAGAACATCATCAAAAAGATGAAACCATCCACCTGTGCCCTGGACCCCCTCCCAACAGCCCTGATAAAATCAAACCTCCATGCCATAAGTCCCCTCATCACAAAGGTCATTAACTACTCCCTTCAGGCAGGCCATGTTCCATCTACACTAAAAACAGCGGTTATCAGGCCATTTCTCAAAAAACCCAACCTAGACCCAGAAGTCTTTGCTAACTACAGGCCCATCTCCCACCTTCCATTCCTTTCCAAGGTGCTGGAAAAAGTAGTTGCCGCACAGCTTCAGGACCATCTAAAAAAAAACAACCTATTTGAGAAATTTCAGTCCGGTTTCCGCCCTGGCCACAGCACAGAAACCGCCCTGGTCAGGGTCACAAATGACTTACTGATGACTGCAGACGCTGGCTCCCCATCTCTTCTCATCCTCCTGGACCTGACTGCAGCATTCGACACTGTGGACCACAACATCCTCCTACATCGTCTTAAATCCACTGTCGGTGTTTCTGACTCTGTCCATGAGTGGTTCTCATCGTACCTCACCGGGAGGACTGAGCATGTCGCCTTGGGAGAGGCTAAATCCCTGACGCACAACGTCACCTGTGGTGTCCCTCAAGGCTCAGTGCTCGGCCCCACCTTGTTTATCCTCTACATGCTCCCCCTTGGCCATGTCATCAGCCGACATGGAATCTCGTTCCACTGCTATGCTGATGACACTCAACTCTACCTCAGGACTCACCCAACCCCCTCTGCTGCCCTGCCATCATCTACTCTGACCACCTGCCTGGAGGAGGTAAAGGCGTGGTTGCAGCAAAACTTTCTGCAGCTAAACAGCTCCAAGACTGAAGCCATCTTAGTCGGCACTCCTCACCAGGTTCGGTCATCTGCCATTACCAGCATCAACCTCTCTGGCCAAAATATTCCTCTTTCTACATCAGCCACTAACCTGGGTTAAAATGGACTCTCATCTGGCCTTTGAGCTCTCACATAAAACATCTCTGCAAGACCTCCTTTTTCCACCTCAGGAACATCGCTAAACTCCGTCCCATACTCACTCCAGCTGATGCCGAAAAGCTTGTCCACGCTTTTCTCCTCCAGGCTGGACTACTGCAATGCGCTCCTCACTGGGATCCCGAGAAAGCCTTCAAAGCTACAGTACATCCAGAACAGCGCTGCTAGGATCCTGTTGAGGGTGCCAAACACGACCACATCACCCCCATCTCAAATCTCTCCACTGGCTTCCTGTGTCTCTCAGGATTGAGTACAAGGTCTCCCTCCTCACCCATCAGTGCATCCACGGTGAAGCCCCCCCCCCTACCTCAAGGAACTCTCACCCCTCGACCTCTACCCGGACCCTCCGATCTGCCTCAGGTTATCTCCTGAACCTCCCGGACAAAGCTCCGTACTATGGGAGATCGGGCTTTCTGCTCAGGCGCTCCCAGACTGTGGAATGCTCTCCCTGACCACCTGAGGACACCACAGACTGTGGATGATTTTAAACGTGGCCTTAAAACCCACCTTTTTAGAGAGCTTATGACTGATCTCTTGCCCTTTTCTACATTGTTTTTGTGTTTATTTTATATTATTATTTTCATGCTCCCAGTGTTTTTTTTATCACTTACTTTTCTTTTTTTTTTTTTTACCATGTCACTTTGAGATTTTTGCAAATATAAAGTGCATTATAAATTAAATTTATTATTATTATTATTATTAGTGCCATTTACTTCTGCATTTCCCCTTTATTTCCTTTTATTCTGACTCTTTTGTATTTGATACATTTTCTGTTTTCCCATTCTGTCCTGTTCACTTCCCTTCACGTCCCTTTCCTGATTATGATGGTATGAAGCTTAGGGCCAAGTGTCAGCCGAGGTCTGGAGATTGAGGTTTGGATAACCGTCTCTACACTCCATCTGCTTGGGTTTCTGAGTTGTTCGAGTGTGGGCGCCCGACAGCACAAAGTAGCCATCAAGGTCACAGTCTTCCCATCTTATTTTTCTTAAAACAAGAAAAACAAGTAATTTTCGGTGCAGATGGGGTGAGATAATAGAATTTGTTGCCAATGTAAGTCACTTTTGCGTCAAGAATTTTCTTGAATCAGTGCCATAGTGTTGATTCTGTTGGATGCCTTAATTTCTCTTTTGCTTTGACATGTTTTGTTTGAAAATTCTCTAAATAAGTGGACGTGTTTTGGAAACACGCTTAGAATTGTCATTTCATTGGCAATAACTTTATTGCAGCATATCAAGTACATTTCTTTTAGACTAATTTACTATTACTATCGTTCTTAACCTTTTATTTATTACCGATATAGTAAAAAAACTAAACTAAATGTTTATCCATGTATCTTTTTTTTTTCACAGTGTCTTTTACTGTGACATCCCGCTCCTTCCCTTCTTCATTTGTATTCCCATAGTGGTATGAAATGACTGTCTCTAATTGAGTGTATTACCTAATTATACTGGAGATAATAGATATCAGAGGGGATCAGAGCAGTCCAGGGGACCTGGGGCTAAATGGGACTTCCCTCGCCTGCGTGAGGACCTGACAGCAGGCTTTGGTCCAGGTGTCCCCACCCGTCATCCCATCTATTGCCTTGATCCAGATGTCTTGGCAAGGATGAATCATAACTACTTCAGCTTGTTACCAATTGATTCTGTGTTTGTGTTTTCCCAACGTTATATCCTCTCAAAGTTTAGGCAGCAAAGAGTGTTTTAAAAGAGCCTTTAAAACAGGGTTTGACAGACCAAAGAGATAACTTTTTAAGATTTTATTTTGCATGTTAACTTTATCTTTATTGCTAATTGACTGATCCCTTTCCCCAAACAGCAGTTGTCCAGTCATAGCTTAGCGTGACAGCGTTGGATTCCTCCAACTGTTGAACAGTGTACATGTGGCTGTAGTAAGAGCAATACTCTGCAATTAACGTTAATTATAAAGTTTTTGCGACAACATAAAACCAAAAACACAAGAGAAAACATCTAAGGAATGGATTAAACAGTGTGATTATCAGCTCTCATGTATTAAATTGTGAGCATTTTTAGCTAACTAGCTTACTACCTACAGTAAAACCCAACGTCACTTCCAAAGCCAAGAAGCACAAAATTGACTCTTTGTTTGTTGGGTCACAGGTTAGGTTAATGCATTTAGTTTAAACTAATAGAGTGGTCTCACATTTGCAAAACTTTCTTCACAGCACTGTGTCAGCACTGAAGTATGTTCTGGCTACATTGCTTATTTTATATTGGGGAAAAAAACACTATGGCTTGTTTGTATATTTTTTAAGCCAATCACAACCGTCATGACAGCGCAAAAACCCGGTTAAACCCCAGCAACGATGCAGTAATGGTTCAACTAACTAACTAATCAACTAACCAACTAACTCTCCAGCAACTCCAGCCAATGTTACCATGAAATAGCATCACATTTTAAGTTATATACTGTTTGAAAATACATACATACTAAACAGTGTTATGTTAGAATGAAGTAACAGTCTGAACTTACATTTTACTTTAACTTAACAATTGGAAGGGAAGCAAAGAAATTACACTGAAGACAGAATGACAGGGAGAAAAAAAGTGACTGGAAGAAAGTGAAGAGAGACAAAAGAGACAGAAGGAGGGAGGGAAAGTGATTGAGTGAGAAATGGAGCATAATTAGTTTTAGAGTTATTCTATGTTTCTTCTCTTACAGGTTTATATTGGATGTTCTCCTCTGACCAGATTTGGCCTGCTGCCACCTCTTTTAGTCCTCGGTGATCAGAGGCAAACATGTGAGAGAATTTAGTACGATCTTGAATTAGCCTCTCTGTGGATCTTATGTTATCCAATCTAACGTGAACTTGAAATTCACAGCTTCTTGTGTGTTTACCTTTTCACAGTCCAGGTGTACCGATTGCATGAGTGTCTATCTCTCCTTCAGTTACAGTCAAATCAAAAACATCAAATGTGTATTATTGAATAAGTCCCCATTCATGCATTTACTAGCATCTTTCTTTCATAACTACTGCAGGAGGTTCTTTTCTAAATGTTATACAGATGAGCCGATTAGTATATTGTTACATAAAGCGTTGCTGTATCTCAACCAACCAGACCATTTCTTGTGACTTCTGGCAGCGTAAAAAGAGCAAAACTCCTTGTTCCTAAACAATTCCACTTTGACGAGGAGCCGAGGGGCCGCATGGGGTAAAAATGAGGCTTTTAAAGTTGATGAGATTAGATCTGATGAAACTTCAATAATTTACTTTGAGAAATATGGTTATTGGTGCCACACAAAGAAATCGGATCTATCAAAGAAAAATATGATATAAATACGAACAGAGTAAATGGGGGGTTGTATAAACATATGCAATTGACAATAATTTACAATGACCACATCTGTGCAATTTAATTTACGGCAAATCTTCAACACCAAATGTGAAGTATTGAATTATGGGCCATATGTGCTCCTTGCATGTAAGCAAGTTTAACATTCCTCTCAAAAGGAAAAAAATTGACTGTAGTATATGTTTCTAGTAAATGTAAAAACGCAAGGCGAAAACATGCCCCTGGGTGTGTTTTGTACAAAGTATGACAAGCTAATGTATGAGTCTCTCTCGCTCTCTTTCCATATGTTTGTGCACCACTGTATTGTGTGTGTGTGTGTGGTTGGCAGGGCTGATATACAGGCAGTTGGTTTTGAGGTGGAAGGAGTCCACCGCTTCAGATTATTGACACAATCCTGGCAGAACAAAACGCCGGGCACTCCAAGAAATCCGGCTGGTGGTGCTCAGCGCTGCAATCTGACCCCCTTCCATCCAACACAAAGCGGCAAAAAACACACAGGAACAGACTGTGAGGGACACAGCTCTGTCTATTCTTATACTTTTTCTTCCTTCTGTGTAACAATCAACTTCAGGGGATTTTTTTTTAGACCAATTTGCCATCCTATCAGTCTCTCTGTCTCTTACGGTCTGGCATTCAATCACTCACTCTGCCTCTGTTTTAAGACAGCATGTCATGAGATGTTAAGGCCACGTGCCGGACTTCAGGTTTGAGGTCTGGGGCTTGATGTTTGGACTACAGTCACAGCATTTTGTGTACTGAGCTGATTGTTTGTTTCTGAAAGTATGACAGTCTGAATGTCTTTGAACATCGTTGTACAGCTGCCATTGGCATCACAGTTCAGCTGGAGAGTTGTCTTCCTGGTTGATGACTACTGGAAGAGGATGGTGTCTGTTGGCCAATAAAAACAGGAACGTTTTGTTCTCAGATTGAAGTCCATTTCTTTCAGATGACAGATCATTTGCGCTGCAGATGCATTGCATTCATGCGTTTGGTTTATACTTTTATTGATTGTGTTTCCACAAACTAAACTTTTACCCCCTTCTTTGTGATACTGTCATTATGTTAGCTTTTCATCAAAGAGCCAGAAGGTCAATAGTAAAAGAAAATCCATAGATATTCATATTTGAAATACCATATCCAACTGATAAGTCTTAGTAATTGTGAGCAGCAACTAGATACAAGTAAGTTGGTCAGTGTGTAGCATACACGTTATGTTGACTTATGTTCAATATTAACATACTTATTTAATTTAACTTAAAATAATAATAATAATTTAACTTGAAAATACATGCTTTTCTCGCCTAAATTTTTACCCCAAAAAAAGTGATGCAGTTTTCACATACTTTGGCCCTCTGGAATGACCCTGAGGTCATTGGGAAGTTAACACTCAATTATTTGTTTCTAGTGTCAGTGTGACACTAGGCCTTACTGACACAGAGCTAAAGAGGTTAGAACAGAGAATTTCTATTTCCGTCCAAGTAAATCATCTGTAAAGTTATTACAAAACACTAAGCATATTACATGGGCTATATACAAAAAAGTACCCCCAACTTAAAACAGAAAAAATCCAGAAAAAATGACTCATAAAATGGATTTTATATAAATGTATTTCTACAGATATGTCTGTGCGTTTTTATTTATTTCCAAAAAAGCCAAAAAAGTGCAAAATACAAAACTTCTCAAACACATACACATCACTCACACACATACTTGAAATAACTACATGTATAAATTTATAGGAATAACTTATTATAAATTGATGAAATGCAATAAGAAAGCCTTATTAGCAGAAAGCTGCGCATCGGAGTGTGAATGTGTGTGAGTGTTTATCTGATGAGCAGGTGGCACCTTGTACGGCAGCCCCGGCCACAGTGTATGAATGTGTGTGAATGGTGAATGTATCCTGTAGATGTAAAAGCGCTTTGAGCAGTTGTTAAGACTGGAAAAGCGCTATATAAATACAGCACATTTACATTTACATTTATTTTTGCTTTGACACAGCTGGAGCCATCACAGGGTTAAAATTTTCTGGTAATGTTTGGTACCAATCAACTCGTCTTCTTATTGACTACACAGGGAGGCCAGTTTCCTAACATCTACTTCTAACTGGAAGGAAAAACTGTCAATCTTTCCAACGTGGGCCCAATGGGGACTGTGGGATATGATTGGCTTGTCTCAGGTATAGCTTGGGTTAGACTGAAGCGATTGGCTGGGAAAGAAGTTCATTGAAATCTGCGGAAGCTAGAGTCACTGGCTGTGTCTCAATCGCGCACTTCCCTTAGTGCACTTACAGAAGTACACTTCGTGCCCTAGTGAGCTATCTTGCATATTGCGTAAATTTTGACAGAGGATTGGTTTGTCTAAATCGCGCATTCCATGTGCATTACCGGAATGACAAGACACATTTCATCCCTTCTTCTTCTGTACAATTGGGAATTTCACCTCGGAGGAGCATTCCAGTCTGCTATTGTGTTCGCGCGAAAAATAATTCCTGCTTGTTTTTGATTTTAACAAAATAATGTGATATATGTGCTCGTGTTACGCCAGGATGACGATGGCGACCAAGGCCGTCATGTCCCCCACCCCCCCCCATTAGATGAAAAACAGTACACACAACTGTATGATTTTCGTCTTACTGCACCATCTTAATTATACCTATTCTTTGTGCAGTCCACTCTTTTATGTATATACTTATGTTTCTGCTCTAAAAAATAAGTATAGTAAATATTAATTCATTACGTTACTGTTCATTTTAATGCTCAGCGGTTTCATGAGGACACTGTTGCCCCTAGATAAGACTGTTGTTATGAAGCATTGCCCCTTACAACTTACCTATAGACACCATCATTACATCTTTTATATAAGTTGTATTTTTGTTCTAAATGGTCTTCATACATGACGATACAATAGTGAAAGCAGAGGGAACAGAATTGACATTTAAATAGACCCATTCCTTTATATTCATTATGTTTGCTACAGTCATGCAACGTGTAATACAAAAGATAACAAAGTTAAATTCTTTTAATATAATTTTATTTAAAAATGTGCTTGTAGTTCTGCAGGCTCCCCCCCCCCCCCCCACCAGGCCGTAGCTAGTCTGATGGGGACAGGGACATGAGGGGGGAGCAGACTCTCCAGGGGATCCTTCTACGGTCTGATGGCCATCGTCGCCCCTAAATGACGGCCCTCTATTCCTCGTTGGTCCCTGAAGAGACGGGTTATACAGGATATACATCAGGTGGAGGCAGTAACAGCAGATACGTTTTACCATTAGCGTTACGCCACTCATAACGTTACCTGCAGACAATCAGCTGATCGCTGTATTGCTGAGCTAACGCTTACATCGGATTATGTACAACTTGTTAAGATCATACATCTAACACTAAAATTGTCTACAATGGGACGAAAGTTTAACACAAACAACAGTATACTACAACACATGTAACGTTAGCTTATAACTTATTTGCCAATATGGTTAAACTGCCGCTGTTAGCTAGCTAAGGTTGGCTTGCTAGCACGTCAAATTACGGTACTAATAAACGTTATAATTCGTGTTACAAAATATTATCTACTGAAAAATTAACCAGTATACATTCAAGTGCTTATATGTTAGCAAAAAAGACTACGTTCAACTTTGTATTGCTCCGTCGGTCTCGCTGTCGCGTCTTCGGCCGCCGCTGTCAAAAGTTTTTAAACGTTGTTAGCTCCGCCCCTTCCGCTACGTAGCCAAGATGGCGACCGTTGAGTGTGGAAAGTGTGCATCAATCTACACTTAACTCTGTGACCGTTTGAGTACACCATCCGGGTATTTTAAGTACACTGCATTTGACCGCACTTCGACAATGTGAACGCACTATGTACTCAAATAGTTAGTATTTAGTACAGAAGTGCGCGATTTGAGACACAGCCACTGTGTCCACATTCGGACACCACTCGCTGCTATTGGCCATATCCGGACACCTTCAGCCTGACGGACTTTCTGGTCTTTTCGCAGTACTTTACATTTCCGATCATCACTAAAATGTTAACCGAATTGATGTATACCCATCTAACAATCTATGTATGAAATGTCCTGTATGTACATGGACATTTAAATGTCTCAGTAGTATATGAAAGAGGAAAAGAAGTAAGAACGCTCGGGCGTTGTAATTTCCTCCTCTATTTTTACTGAACTGGACATTAAGGAGCTCTTATTGCATAATTCAGAGTTGTTGAAGCATGGTATTTTATGGGAAAGGACAGAAGTAAGATCCGGTTGTTTTGACAGCATTGATGGGACTTTCTTTAACTAACTGTCTGTAGCGGTGTCCGGTTATGGCCAAGGGTAGCGCATGGCTGATTTACCGGCAATAGTGTACTTTAGTTGGCTCTTGTAAAGTAAAAGCTAAAGTAACAAGTTAACACCATATACCGTTAGAAAGGTAAGAAGTCACACGATAGTTTTACACCATTAAATTAACTTAAAACATCAATAGATCATTTATATTCGTATTTTAACAGATATTGTGATAGCACGTTAGCCAATACGTGTCCGAACGTGGATAGGGGATAAGATACAAGCGTTTAAAACCCAGAAATGTTGACCCATCTAGATTTCTCTACGTTGAAACTCGGCCTGAAACTACAAGATTGTGAGGGAACCAGCTAATTTTGGATTACAAGGCTTGGATATTCTAATACCTTGGAGTGTTGGCGATCTTTCACGGCGGTGATTAAAGACACGAGGAGACAGGTAGGAAAACCCACTCGTCTTAGACTCAAATCTTTCAGTGTTTTTTTTACTTCAGAACATGATTATAACCGCTGTGGGTCACCTTATTGCTTTGTGTGTGGGCATAATGGAATCATGAGACTTTAAGCTTTCAAATTATGTGCTGCATGAGCGGGTTTATGACGATTTAATGCTTGCAATTTATGAGTGAAGAAAACATTTTCTCAAACGGTCCTGTTCTGACCCTATAGTCTGAACAGGTTTAAGTAATAGAGACTAAAAATAAACAACAGAATCCCAGCTACATTGACATAATTTATCGTATCTAACCTGAAACTGCAATGAAGCCAGTGTGTTCTGAGCTAATGGCTGCGACATGCTGGCGTCAGAAAGTAAAATTAGATTCAAATTGATTTCACTCAAT
The DNA here is from genome assembly GCF_008692095.1 of Etheostoma spectabile. Classification (NCBI taxonomy): domain Eukaryota; kingdom Metazoa; phylum Chordata; class Actinopteri; order Perciformes; family Percidae; genus Etheostoma; species Etheostoma spectabile. The sequence goes on from NW_022605570.1 coordinate 318,674, forward strand.
AGGTCAATCTTTAGTTAAAATACAAATATATTCTGTCCCCCTACAATAAATTACAATCCCAGTAGTGGGATTTCACTAATTTGTCTTGGTTAAAGATAAGAATGATTGACCCATTAAAAGGATACTCCAGGTGTTTAGCAGTGCACCATGTGCCCTGGTGGCGCAAACCACATAACTACAATGTCCACGGTCATACCTCGCCTGTCCTCGTTTCTTGTCATTCTCTATACTGTCAACTGTCAGAAAAAGGCAAAACGCCAAAAATTAAATAATTGAAGAAGCAGAGGCTGAGATATCCTCAGTTTTAGTGTTGGTCATCAAACTCTGACATCAACAAAGTTGTTTTTGTTTTTGGAACGCTCTCTCCAGAGCTACTAAAGAACTCATACAACAGTTTCTAAAGGCTGAGTAGTAGGCTATGTCTTGTCATGAGTAAACTGAACCTTATGTGGAGTTTCCCTTTAAGGGACTACAAATTACCATGAGTGTGTTTACATTGACATGAATAACCTGTCAATGAGGCTTATCCCAGTTATGGTGTTTACAGAAAATATATTCGTTTGAATTACCAACGGCCAAAACACTATGACACATTCATCAGATGACTGTTAATGCTCATCTATGTTTTTTTTGTATCTGTCCTTATCTAAATAATAAACCTTTAATATAATGACACAATATACATGATAAATAGTGTTGACCCAGTTACTGATTATGGCATTCTATTTGTGCAGGTGCTGTATTGTTTACAAAAACAGGGATAGAAAATATTGAACATCAAAATGCACATTTACTACCATTACGTTACTGCTAATTTCTCCTCTCTTCAGATCGCGAAATCTGTCTGCTCTGAGATCAAACACCATTTTCTCACCATTCTACAAGCTAGCTAGGGGATGAGTCAGATCATGAAACCTAGTAACCTTGTGAAAGCAAGCGCGCGCGCACACACAAACACGTTTTAAGAAATTCCTGAAAAAGGCGACACAAATAATACAGCCAACATTGTACTGTAAAGAATATGTGTAGGATAGCCTTACCATTATTGTTGTTGGATGGAGACCGTACCATTATCCTTCTTCTCAATGTTTCCCTCTGATTCAATGAAAAAGCTGAACTAACCAAACGATTTTTCATCAGAACCATTTCTTTATTGCAGTTCTTTTAAAGTTGTTCACAATCAAGCCACCAAAATACAATGAAATAAAATTATTTTGTAACAAATGTACTGGGTTAGAGTAGTGATGAGAAAAAAACACCTTCAATTTAAAGCAAACTTACATGGCAGGACAAGCACTATAGAAAAGTACCAAAATTCTATAACTTAGGGAGTTTTCAAACCTAAATTTTTTTTCTCTGGACCGAATCAGTTGATGAGTTTGTGAAATTGGAGAGATTTCCTCTTGGTTTGGTTTCATTTCATACGAATGTTGCACACCATTTAACGTTAACATTACTCATTCAAAGTTGCCTTATTGTGAATAATGTATCTCCTTCCCAACCGAATGAGCTACACTCCATTTTAACCACATTTAAGGAAACTCCAAGTCACTGTTTTACTTAACAATATTACCCAACCCCAGGACTTTCTCTCCCTCACTTGTATACAACCTCCTTCTGCAACTCTGTTATATCCTTTTTCACAGAAAAAAGTCAAGAACATCCACCAGCATCTTTGATCAATCCCTCACCTCAGCATCTTAGACAACTTTCACCCATCCACACACTCATTCTCCTCCTTCCAGCCCTCTGCTTTCTCAGAAATCACAGAATTCACCCAGAAATCCAAGCCCTCTACTTGTCAACTTGATCCCCACCCCACACAACGTGTTAGAGCCTGCCTTCCCTTCCTGGTCCCCCTCATCTCTGCTATCATCTACTCCTCTCCCACTACTGGAACGTTCCCTACATCCCTCAAAACTGCTGCCATCACCCCAATTTTGAAAAAACCTGGTGCTGACCCATCCAACTTCAACAACTCCCAACCTATAACCAATCTACCCTTCATCTCCAAAATCCTTGAAAAAAAAATGTCCCCTGTCAACTCCATTCTCACCTATCCCTCAACAACCACCATAGCACTGAAAATCACCAACAACCTGGGAGCTGATTCTGGACTCCTCACCATACTCATCCTGATTGACTTGAGTGCAGCCTTTGACACCATCTGTCACACCATCCTTCTCAATAGGCTACCTTCCATTGGCATCGCTCACACTCCAATAGACTGGTTCACAGCTTACCTCTCTGGCCGCACTCAGTTGATTCAACTCAAGTCTTGTAAATCCATTCCCTCCTCCATCACTTCAGGTGTGCCCCAGGGCTCTGTACTGGGGCTCCTAGTCGTCATCATTTACCTGCTTCCTCTTGGCAATATCTTCCGCAAATTTAACATTCACTTCCACTGTTAAGCGGATGACACCCAGCTCTACCTCTCCACCAAACCCTCATCCATTCTGCCGCCAACCTTCCTTACAGATTGCATCTCTGAAATAAAAACCTGGCTCACCCCTAACTTCCTTAAATTAAACAGTAATGAAACCGAGGTTCTCCTCATTGGCACCAAATCCACTCTATCCAAAACCGAGGGATCATCCTTGACAGCACACTATCCTTTCAACCCCACATCGATAACATTACCTGGTCTGCCTAATTCCACCTACGAAACATCAATCGCCTCCGCCCCACCCTTACCCCCCACACTCCAGTCATTCTTGTCCACAGTCTCGTCACTTCCCATTTGGATTACTCCAAATGATTACTCTCTCCTCTTCGGTCTTGCTCACAAATCCCTCCATTAACTTAATATGGTCCAAAATTCAGCTGCCCGTATCATATCTCAAACTCGCTCCATCCTCCACATCACTCCTGTCCTCCAACAGCTCCATTGGCTCCTGGTCCAGTTCCATGACCAATTCAAAGTCCTCCTGTTTGCATTCAAGGCCATCCACATCCTCGCCCCCCCATATTTGTCTGATCTCCTCCAGCTTCCTCCAGCGTCCCACTCCCTCACGCTCCCTCAGATCCTCTACCTCCATACACCGCTCTGTCCCCTTCTGTCTTACCACCAGGGGAAGCAGAGCATTCAGCCCTCTGCTCCCCATCTCTGGAAGTCATTACCACCCCAACTTAGAAACATCGATTTATTCCCCCATTTCAAGTCACAACTCAAAACATCTGTTTAAAACTGCCTATTCCACTTGAATATCTATTGCTCTGCCGATTTCTGTTATTGTTTGCTGTTTCAAAAATGTCCTATGTACGTAAACCCTATACAGCGTCCTTGACTGCTAAGAAAGGCGCCTTTTAAATAAAGTGTATTATTATTTATCAAGGAGGTAGGCCATTCTGATAGACATGTCCTGCCTAACAGAATAATCTACCCTTCTTTTAACAACATTTATGCATTCTTTTGAAGAGGTAGGCCAATCTGATAGATGTTTTCTACCTGACACAATGAGCTAGCCTCCTTTTTAACCACATTTATCAGGGAAGTACTTGTGTACACTATGTAGTACAGGTAAGTAGTGGATGAAGATTCCCAGCCTCTTTGATTACCAAAAGACAAAACTCTGTTTTTTCATCGCTCCAGAAGTGTGAGACACCTTTTCCGCCGCCATTGTTTGTGATTGTGTTACGTCCCCTGGCTGACGACGCGCCTGCGCGGACAGTTGGTGCTCATTAACCTGGTTAGGTGTATACATGCAGCAATATCCCTGTTTCTTTTGGATTACTCCAGTTAGCTTATTTAGGTCTTGGGCTAAGGGCTTATCCACGTTTCTTAAAACTGGATATGATGTTTACATGCTCAAACACAATGTGATACGTAAAAAACTCCATAATAAACAGGTTATTCATGTCCATGTAAACACACTCAATATGTTTGGAGGTGTGTACACAAACAGAAACATATGGGTGACATCACAGTTGCTAATGTTTTTAGTGTTACAGTATATACAGTACAGTATATACAGTTTATATGGTAGATGTACCTGATCTCTGCGGACCATGCAAATATTCTGCAGGTGATTCTCAGTTCAATGTTAGAAGTATAATAATTTACATGTTACATTGGACAATTTCACTGTAATTTACCATTACTTGCCAATTTCAGCAGCTAAAAAGGCAGTAAATCTTGATTTCTCTACTTGATTTCCCTTTGACATTGGCGCAAAACCACAAAGTTCAGCAAATCTCAGATGTAAGTGGGTCTTTTATAAAGGCTACATTAACCTTCACTCCTATCACTGGATCACATACTATTGCCTCAACGTTGATCAGGATAAATGACATGTTTTAAATTCATGTTCATTTTTATTCAATCAATGATTCTATTAATGCTAACACTTCAAATCACACAAAAAAACAGTTGAAAAGATTCACAGTTACAACAATAAGCTCCAGAGGAGTTGAGCATTTTGTGCATTTCTCAAGAACAACTTGACACTAGGAGCTGTGAGCTGGCAGCACATTTTCTGATTCACTCTTTAGATTTTCTCAAATCAGAGTTTAACCATCTGTTTAATTAAAGGTTTACTTCTTCAGTCAAACAAACTTTTTGAAGAAGCCATCTGAAATAGGCTGCATCGACATAAGGGACAATAGTCTGAGCCATCCACTTTCCCTATATGTTTAAGCTATGTTTTAGCATAGGACCTGAGTAAGGGTTAAGAACATAAGCACTGCCATGTGTCTTGCTAGGCAGAGTGGGTCTGTTTTGCCAGGCCAATCATCTACTGTTGGCTGTTTAAACTATGAAGCTGGGACTTTCTATTGCCAGCCTCTGTTGCCAGTGGACCAGTGGACTTGGCTAGGTACGACTCCCTTTCTCTCCATGGCACTTAGTACAATCGTATTCAGCCAATAGACTATGATCTTTTGCAGAAATGGGCTGGAAACAATACTGCCGATGGCTACAGGCCTGGTTATAATCTTCAGCATTGTGCCCAATATTCTTGGCTTATCCTGAGCTGCGCTCAAATACCCTCTAATTCTACTAATGCAAGGCCTAGGTTTAGGGATCTGCACAGACGAAAATTATGCCAGTTTGTTACTTTTCATTATTATTACTTTTTTTAAATACTTTATCAGTAATACCAAAGCAGCTGCGATCCTGATAAGCTACTGTTTATTGTCACATATAATATGGAATCTGTGATACATGTATACCTTAGTCAAGTCAACACACACAGAAGGCCCAAAAAAACTGCTTGGGTGGGGGGTTCCATTCCAACATTCCTTAAATGTGTTGTCTGAAAGAACCATTCCTTTGAAATAATATGCTCTTAATCAGTTTTTTGGAAAAGAACATTAACAAATGCACATTTTCTTCTTTCAGGAAGTGTTGCCAGTTTACATAAAAGTCATACATAGCAGCAATTTGCTTTGTCTCATACATGTATGTCAGGACCATACATCCTTGATCATAAGACAGCTATGACCATTAGCACAAACATCTACAGTATCTAAACAAAACTCAATGGAATTGGGAAAATTTCAGGTGTCATATAATGTAACCATCGACAAAACATCAACCCAAATCTGTGCGTGCCAGTGCCAATTGGCAAACAATTCAAACATTCACTTGATTTTTGACAGTGATCACAGCGGACAACAAAGCAAGGGAACAAAGTGTTTTTTAACATACTAGGAAGTGGTGTGGTTTTGGACCACTGGCTCCTTGTTTCCTGGTTTACAGTAGAAACTAAGTGTATAATGGGAGCCCTGTAAACCTTTGGTGCTGCGGTCAGAGAAAGCTGCATTACAGTTAACATAATTAGGACCAATACCACTGTGGTACCACATGTAGGACTTTTTTACACTGCTGGACCAATCTGAAGCGACCTCTGTTGAACCCAATTAACTGAGGAGACAAGGTCATGTTCATAAACTCTGAATCTGATATTAATGTCTTTCAAGGCCACAATTTCTTTCTGTAAAATGAAATGGACCACTCAGTTGGGCCAGGAAAAACATGCTTTCTAAATTACAATCTGAAAAAGGTTAGGATGTGGCTGTTTTAGTGCATGGGGTGTCTAGTATTGGAAAGATTTTTTTTTTTTTTAAATGGTTCAACATAATATGCATATTAAAGGCACCTTTAGAGTGCAAGAACAATTGTTAAGTTTGTTGACTGTCACACTGCAAGATAAAATATTGGTCACAATGTGTCCAATTTTACGATATCCATATGAAGATGTCAGATTTTGTGACAAATGTTTGGTGAATCCTAGAGCTACAACGTGAACAGAAAAAGCTGTCTGAGAGCAAAGGGATTTCATTACCAAACATAAAACTTAAAATGTCCCTTTTGACTCTGATAAAAAATGGTGCTCCAACCACTGTATTGTCATTGGTTGATTTAAAGACAATGATGAATGCACTTAACACAGGCTGTCCTTTTGGTTTACCTTGCGCGAGAGCTGTTTTCTCGCAACATCCATCTTGTCAGGCTTCAACTAATCAGCGTCTTGTGATGGAGCTACTGGCAGCTTCGGGCATGGTTTAGGTGTGTGTGATGACATTGGGAGGCGACTGTTTATTCAAAGCAAAAATGGTGACTCCTAAAGAGGTTTTGTGTAGATGCTGCAATAGCATCAGTTACATCAGAACTGGAGAGGATTCTTTTTTTGATATGAGCAAAGAACAGCACCGAAGGCTTTACTCAGTGGAAAAGATGTTTTCACTTTCCTCCCGACTGGCTTTGGCAACTGTTTGGTTCACCAATTGGCTCCATTTGAGGATCTGATTGGGTAAAGTTAAAGTTAGACTGTTGCGTAGTCCAATCACCTGTCCAGTATTTTTTAAAAGTGCCTACCAATTTACCATGACTGCTTTTCAGATGGTTCTGGGGATCAAACCATCTGGGGCATCAGGTGGGTCTCTGGTTGTCAAAGCTTCATATCTCATGTTGCGCTAAAGGCTTAGTGTAGCATATACTCAGAAAGCTAGCTGGTGACCTACTCTTGCTGGCATGCTAACAGCTAACAGGTTAGCAAGATAAAAACATGCTATGATCATTTACTTCCCCCTGGCATTTTGTTTTTCAGGATGGTGCATAATTTTGTTCAGTTATCCAAAAAAGAGCAATCTTGCAAGGTCCCTAGCTTTCTTGCTAGTTAACAATAAGAAAATGAGCTGTTTATTGGACATACTGTACATATATTTGTAATCTGACAGGGAAGTTGATGGTGCACTTTCTCACACACTATATCAGCACTTTGAATGCAGGATTACAGAACTGATGTTGAGCTCATTGTGATTTTTTTTTTGGGGGGTATTTACTTAGATACTGCAAATGGTTCTTGATTTGATTGGACTACACTTTGCTATGGAACATCACAGTTTGAAAGGCTGGTATGATAGGGCCAAACCTGAAGTACAGATGTGGTAAAAATGTAGCTTCATTTTGAGGAATATCTGTGTCATCTACACTGACATCTACATTACTCTGCAGATGATTGGATAACCTGCCTTTCCCATAGCCAAGGGATTTGATTGTGTTTTACCACAGATTGTCCCACATAACAGAATTTACAAAGAAAGAGGCACAGAGAGATAATTGTGTTTGAAGGGTGGAGCTGCAGGCCAACGCTAGATTAAAGGTATTTTATTGTGAAGGTGGTGAAAAGCTCTTGGTCTGGCAGAGGTAGCTAGATGGCTAGTTGAGAGGAAATGTCTGGCTTGACCTATTTCATCTTCTCAAACAACTGTTAAGTGATTGCAGAAGAAGTCTCATGACAGAGTGATGTCGAGGGAGGATTTGTGTGTTTTGTATGTGGGATAATGTGCTTCGCTGTACGTTTGTATATTTATGTCTATGTGTGAGGCTTTGGATTTTTTCCTGGCAGCTCCTGTACTGGCCACAAATCTCTCCCCACTGAATGGCTGATCAAACAGTAACTTTACTGATAATACACACACCCTGCCACATTCTCTCTATCACTGTCTTTCTCCCACGTACACACACACTTAGCAACTGCAGTTTGGCACGTCATATTCTGGAGTTTAGGATTGCTGGGGGTTTACTTTTATTGGGAATGTTATCTAACTTGCATGGTAGCAGATGGTCTATGTAACTCTGTTTTACCCCTGGGAGAAGGAAAAAAAAACTGAGCATCTCTAGAAGGAGTGAGATCTAAACATGCAACATGTTGCAACCCCATTTAGAGTTTGTTTCTTGCTTGTTTTGATTGGTGCTAGATGATTAATGCAGAACCACACACACATACATATCCTCCCTCTACTGAAGCTGCTGGAGGTTTGACTGAGAAAAGGAGATGGGGGTCTTGGTCTTTCCTCAGACACTGCTGGGGGCGGTGGAGACAGAGACGCCTACCCACTTAACCACCAGCCATGTGAGCCATTAGCCATAAAAACGTGTCCACCTGGATCATGTGCCATTATGTGATCTTTTATAAGTGCTACGTATATTACCTTACTAACCAGCAATTAAAATAAACTGTGTAACTTCTGTTGTATGGTAAACAAATACAACCCTGTTCAGCAAGTCTATTACATGTAGACTATTACTGTTTTTTATAGAGGGTGATACAGCTATCTAAAGAGCAACACTAAAGAGGACTAACTCCTGCTGTGGAGTTGTTCATCAACATAGAAACACGTAATGATCATAATTTATCAAAAAACATAGCTTTTCAATTTTTCAGCTTCATTTCTGAGTACTTGTCATGATCGATGGCTTTATAGCGCTGTAGCAGTTTGTGGTTGAACAAAATACCTTTTCTTTCCTTCAAGTTCATTTCAAATTCATCTCAAAATGATAAATATTTCAAGTGAATTCATGTAAGGTCAGATTGTTGACATCTTTCTCTTTACTGTAGCTGCCGTTAGGGCTCACATTGCAGAATCCTAAGCTTTGTGATTGGATGATTCTTGTTCAAATAAACCGTAGGAGATGTGTAGATTGCTCATAAACAAATTGGACCTGATGTGATGAAATGTAAAATGCACTAGATGTCCATTCATACTGCAAGTCTTATTAAATGATGGATTCCATTAGTTGCACACATCACCATTACACCTTAACTCAGGCATACAAGAACAGGTACCCAGCATGATCAGACCATAGCGCAGTAAACAGTTAAAGGTTGTTGTGGAAAACCAAACAAAGCATAACTTTAACAACAGTGCTGACAGGAATTATGAAAAAATGTCTACCTGTTTTTCATCACAAATGATCATGTAAATATTGTGTAAGGACATTCATTTCTATATATAACTTAAAATAATAACAGGAAATCCAGTCTTTAGTCACCAAATAGAACAAGGATCTAGGTTTGCTAATCCAGCATCATCTTCATAACTGCATTTTTACAGATTTGCTTTCATGAAATGTTTTGGCCGCTGGTGGTTTCTTGTGTTTCTCATAATTACTTCTTTCAAATCTACCGCTATTTTCATATTTACAAGCATGCACTATTCAGTTCTTATGTAAAGCTTTTTTTGCTATGCACTTTCTAAAGTCTTGGTTGCAATACAAACCGTCATGTCATTTTGATCACTTTATTATATCCAGCTGATCCCCAGCAGAATCACCGCAAGTACAGCACAGTAACTATAATAGACACTGAAGTAAACTGCTGGTCTGACCCTGTTTCACCTCATGTTTTCTCTGGTTTTCCTAAAAGGCTGCAGGGTTGAAATACCTTGTTGGGGATTCCTGACTATTCTCTTTGCACTTCTAGTTATAGAGCAGCTAATGTGCTTTGATTTACAAACATATGATGGATATTACAAGCTGTTATGTATAATATTGGACCAAAAATCAATATGTCATTGATGCAAATATTTGATAGTCAACAATTTGATTAAAGTGCTATTGCAGTTTATCTTGATTAGATTTGATATGTGGTATTTTTTAGGACTTGAGGAGGTTCGGGGCTTAACCCGGACCCATTTAATTAAACTGAATGCAATGCAAAACGGGGATTGGCTTGCCCATCTTGTTAATAGCCAGTGTATGTTCATTTCAGCTGGCCAGTTTGTAGATGTTAGTTAGAGGGCACCAACATTTGGCCTAATCATAACTGGCCTGGCAACCCAAAAGCCAAGGTTTTATGGCCCGGTAAAAAAGACTGTTGTCACCTCTGTCCTTGGATCATGCTACACCCTTTCACCAGCTTTCATGTAAATCAGGCCAGTGTTTTTCTGTAATCCTGCTGACAGGACACAACATGACCTTCATGGTCAAGGTAACTAACAGGTGAACATAGAGGAGCATTTAACAGCAAGAAAGAAAGATATTTCTTTCAAGAGTTGGTGGAGACCAAAAACAGAGCCAAAAGAGAGTGAACAATGGACTTACATTCATCAGATAGACACACATACATCTCCAAATTAATGATAAGATGTCTAACAGCTGGATGTGTAAGTAAAATGTTTGCTAACAAATTCGCCAGATTAGCTTCAAAAGTAAATATGTCAATGTTGTTGATACCTGCTCTCAAAAGGCCAACAGCTATTGCAGGTTAAAGTACTGTCTCTATTTTTTTTAGACTGTTAGTTCTTTTTTGTATTTTTTTTTAGTATCATGTAATACTAACCAGTTAGCTTGATTTGACAAATGGTAATTTTCAGCCAACACCAAGTTGAAAAGCCCAAGTTGTACTTACCATTCAAATTCACTGTTGCTCAAAGGCTAAGGAACTCCCAACATATTGAAAATCTGATTTTTATTTTACTGCCTCTGTCCACTCTAGATGTTCAGTGTGTGATGCTCAGATTTCACAGAATGTGCTAAGCTTATGACTGGCATGGCATGCAGAAGAGAGACTCTCTCCTCAGAATAATGAGAACCAGAAGCTTGCGCTCTGAAGAGACATTTCCACTGTACACCACATTGTACTGCTGATTTGACATGTGACCTACATTATCCAAACTCAACAGTAACAACATTTGCAAATGACTCATCTGTTCTTATTGTATTTGAGTCATACTGTATATCTCATTATCGCCATATCTTCATGCGTCACATTTTGCAACAAACGCTCATGAAACGGTAATGTCTTAAGTAACGTTATCTTCCGTCTGATAGTTCATTGACCATGAAAACTGTGTCACATTTTGGAGACAGACAGCCCGTTGTATGCCAAATGGGTACCACGAATGTCAATGAAGCCAAGTAAAATATGGCAAATTAGAAATATGAAATTATAACTTTTTTCAGAGGCTGTAAGGATCTGTTAACTAGATAGTAGAGAAGCATAAGAGTCTTGATTCACAATATAGGTACGATTTAACTGCATGTATAAAAGGACTATGTATTTCTAGAACTAATGAAAGGTAGATGGATCCAAGATAGCAAAATGAAGGAGAACTTACACAATTGCTGCCACTGTATGGTCTTTTGCTGTTCTGGCAGTGCCTGTGCAGCAGAATGTGTCGGCATATAGTTTGATAAAGATCTCGGTTCCATTGCAGTCTGGGTCTACTGCTTCTTACAGGACAGCTTATAGAGATCTCAGTCTTGGATTCTGCTTCCTAACTCTGACATTTACAGACATGGGGTTTTGGATCATCCATGCTCACACAAGGGCATGGAAACATAACCCCTGCTGTCCAACTCCCCCACCCCACCAGCCTGCCTCTGTCCTCCCTCTCCATGCTATTGTAACCAGTCCCAGCTCCTATAAAGTTCTCTGGCTGGGCTGCGGTCCTGGCAGGCAGCTGGGCTCCGCTTTGCGCTGCTTGCTCTGGTTGCTCTAGTCTTGGTGCCAGTTCTGGAAGTCAATCCCGATGCCCAAGGTGACCAACATCTGCTTTCCCTGTGCTTATAAAGTGGCAGCCATTGTAGTTGTGCCCCTTGATGAATTTCTACAGCTCTTGTACTGCAGAGAATCTCTTAAACAGTTATTTGTTGAGTTCAAGATACTGTATCAGTCTCATAGGGAATGTCGTCAAATCAAAGTTATCTTCATCTTCATTTACCTGTGGCCTGTTGCACGAATCTAGGATAAGGGATTAAGCCGGGATATTCAAGTTATCCTGGATGAATTTAGCTTTGACTCGGTTGCACAAAACCAGATTGAATTAAGCCCAGCCAAGTAACCATGGAGATTTATCCTTTGCGGCTAGCCTGGTCCAGAGCAGGCTAACAGCCAGGCTAAGATTAATCCTGGAGTCTCATGTGTCAAATCAGCTGCCGTCTGATCCGAAATAAACGTGTTTAACAGTTATTCTGTTGTCTTCTGCATGTGTTCTGCTATATTTGTATTAACATCCATTAGCCTACTTGTCACTATTGTTGTAGCGAGTTTGATTTAAACCCTACTATAGCAGTTGTTTAGATGATTAGAAATGGTTGCACTGGCACCCTGATGCGGAGTGGGACTTTTCCCGGTGGGACGGTAGTGTGTCGAGGTTGCCTGGCGTGTGGCCGCAGCCCGGTGGCTGCTGCCCGGTGGCCGGTGGCCGGTGGCCGGTGGCCGCTGCCTGGTGGCCGCTGCCCGGTGGCAGACCTGTGCGTCGCGTCAGTGTCCACTCTCTCTGTAAAAGTAGAGATGAGCAGCGCAGCGTCCGTGGTCTTAGCTTCAGGTTTATACAGGACGCGCTCCGAAGATTAAGTGTGACAATATTAATGTAGCGATATTCTCAGATGATATTAATTGCAGACTGGTCAGAGACCATACTTCTGATTTTCATTTCTTGTGGCTTGCCCTTCTCTAGTAAGGGTAGTTTGTATTACTCCTAATAAGTGCCTAATGTTTTTTATAATACTTACATTGGTTTCATAACCTTTCCATTAGTCTCACATCCCTGGACCAATAACGTGCCTATATACAGTCATATGTAGTGTAATTATCATTCTCACACCGGGAAAACCACAATGCTTCTTAATCTTTTTATTTTGTGCGGTCACTCAGAAGAATAAAAAAACATGATATTGTTTTACATATGCTCACAGCGTGTATTGAAGTCACTTACTTCTTTTTCTAGTTGTTATCCCTTTCTGATTGTTCTGTATGAACATTAATTGTACAAAGAATTAGATATAGCTCATAGAGATTTGTGCATATCGTTGTCATCGTTGATGGGGCGGCTGTGGCTCAGTGGTGGAGCGTTTGTCAGCCAATCGGAAGGTTGGTGGTTTGACCCCTGGCCCTGCAGTCCCACGTCCTTGGGAAAGACACTGAACCCCGAGTTGCCCCCGGTGCTGCGCATCGGAGTGTGAATGTGTGTGAGTGTTTATCTGATGAGCAGGTGGCACCTTGTACGGCAGCCTCGGCCACAGTGTATGAATGTGTGTGAATGCTGAATGTATCCTGTATGATGTAAAAGCGCTTTGAGTAGTTGTTAAGACTAGAAAAGCGCTATATAAATACAGTACATATCGTTGTAAAACACGTTGTCGCGTTGTGAATAAGGGTTTGAAATTAAGCCTAGAGTCCTTAGGGTCCATTTCCTGAGGAACGTTATCCCTCTGCTCACTTTTAAGGCAAATGCTATATTTTTACACCCCACACATTCAGTCGGGTCCGCTATGTTGGGCTTTTTCTCTCCATTTGACAACAGCCGTATTTCCCTCTCTGCATATTATATTATTCCCCTCCTCGTTACTTTCCATATTATATTCTTTACCTCCTCGTTACTTTCCATCAGAAGCTGCTGCTCATTGGGTGAAACATGTGGCGCATGCGTCTTCTCCATCTCTGCATCAGTAAATCTGTGATCGATATCGTGGTCTATTTAAGAAAGCCGTGAACGTAAACTTATCCCAGCTATCTACACCTGGCTTGACATAGCTTCACCTGTTCATCCTGGCTCGGCAAACGTGCAACCGATTAAGCCGTGATGAGCAGATCACACTAAGTCAAGCTGCGCTTTTTCACTTATCCTGGATATCTTTATTCTACTTTCGTGCAACAGGCCCCTGTAGTGTGCCTACCTGTAGTAAACTATTATTCATCCCCTTGTTGTTGATTTGAACCTAGCAATGAAAATTATAGAGTCACATCATTTTTTTAAGTCTGTAGTTTTTATAGTCTACCTTGCAATGTACCTAGAATATTTTTACAACAGGGCATTCCTTTTTTAAAAATAAATATCTCAATGACCCAAAAAGTGTGAATGCATTAGACCGATTAAGGTGCTTCAACTCAACTTACCGGCTGATCCAGAGAACCAATCCATTACCAGGGCTCTGATCTATCTTATTTTAATTTGTAAAACTCTGTCCAAACTGATTAAGATCATTTTTGAAGTGTAAGGTAACAAGGTAATTCCTTCTATAGCTATTTGCCAATTACACTTTCAGATCTGTGTGGGACTTGCAAGAGTAATATCTGCAGATATTCTGGAGATATTTAGCAGATAGTCCTTATGCAGAAACGGCATTAACATCCCAAAACAACTGATCTTTAATTGCTCATAATGGAAATGGATGCCATCTTTCATTACACTTTTCATTACTGGAGAATGTCCAACATCCATTCTTCTCAATACGAGTCTACCCTGTCAGTACATCACATGTTCTTATTCATGTATTCATCCATTAAAGTCATATGTGGGGAGATAGTGTCTTTGGCAGAGCAGGGGCAGAATAAGTAAAAACCAATTGGGCATGCTGCAATCAGGAGTGACATGTCTAATGTTTTGCACAATATGGATGATGTTACACTGTTGTAATGTGCCTTAATCAAGGATTGGTTGGACTGGAACCACTGGTTAATGTGGGATAGCTGGATTTTTCTACTGTGCCTATCCTTTTAGCACACAGACATCATTAAAGCACAAGAAGCGTGACTGCCAACCTGTGTGGATGCCGTTTCTGCATTGACTTTGAGCAACTCAAGCCACACTCCCCAACTGTTTAATATTGCTGGGCATGCAAAAATTGTCTTTTTGTCTTTTCTGCAACTCAGTTGCGTCAAATTTAATTTATTTGCGCCCATTTAAGCTGCATTGATTGTCAGGAATGAAAGAAAGCAGGGATGGCAGGGTTGAGCACTCCGCTCCCACTGATTGTTCAGATGCAATTTAAGCCAATTTAAGTGTTAAGTGTCACTTTTAGTCATTTTTCAAATCCAAATCCCAGAAGAAATAAAAAAATAACAAAGCAGCCATGAATGCATGATCTGTGTGTCAAGACAATATCAACAAAAAAGAAGAAGCCAATTATACACAAAGCTGCGCAAAACAAGACAAGAGAAGAAAAGGTACATTGTATGGACAGAAGGGAGAAATCATGAGTGGTCAAGTAGTTGGAAACAGTGAAGTGGTGAGGTGGTGACAAGTCTCTGTATGTGCGTCTGTCTTCTTCTGCAGCTCTCCTCATCATTCGCTTCACCCTCTCTCTTTCATCTTTTATTTCTCAGGTCAGCGTTACCTCAGCCTGACACACCAAACACACTGCCAAGGGAAAAAACAGGATGCACCACTGCGGATGACGTCATGCCGTCGACTGCTAGGTGGTGATGGAGCGATGGGCTGTGTACGTATGCGTTCAAGGTCATGTGTGATTTTTGTAAGTGTGGTGGAAGCTGAGTTAGTCAAAGAGCTACTGTGACCCCACTTCTGCTTCATTTCTCCCAATTTACCACTAAACATCCACACAAGAGTGTGTGAAGTTACTTATGGGGTGATAGTAAGATGTCAATGGGCTTTCACCCGCACTACACTGACTTGAAAACATTCAATGGAACATTCAAAACCACTAATGGCCTCTAATGGTGAATGACATCAGAGCTGTCATGTTTCTTGTTATTTTTCACTTTTTCTCTTTTTATTACAGTCTCTTGCTCTCTGTCACTCACTTTCTCTCTCTGTGGTGAAGTTTATGGTCCTGTACGTGGACACTAGTAAAAGCCCTCAGCCTCTCGGCCCGTGCACTGATAGTTTTAGTAGGATGGCGAGGGTGTGACTCTGTTCAGTACCTGCCTTCGGTTGGCTTTTACTTCTCTGGGTGGAAAAAGATTTAAATCTGACTGAAAAAGGTGTCAGTAGCACAGAGAAAGAGGAAATTGTACAGCTCTTTATCCGGACAACTCTTTCTAACTTGTGGATCTACTGGTTGTTCCCAACACAAACTGACAGCATTGTTTAAAAGCCTAGTAAAAAAAAGGCTGTCACATCTGTTTTTGGTTCAAACTAATTTTAGTCACATTAAATCATTTATATTTTGACTGAAATGAGGCGTCTACCCAAATGCCAGTTGTGTCAGTGATTTGGCTTAATTTTTATTTTTGTGTCTTGTTGGCCCTGCGCAAAAGCTGCCAAAACAACTCAAAAGAGTGACGTAAGATTTACTTGTTGTCAGGGAAATGTTGACATGGGCTTACATGAGTGTTAGTGTACATTAGGTATGCCTTAGGATCCTATTTTGTGGAACATATCCATGTGGTTTAAACAGTAGCAAAACATTTTTAAGACATGCTACTAAAGATTTAAAAAATATCAGTTGCATACAAGGGATCAGAAATAGGTTCTACGTAGTGGTGGCCCTTTAAGAACACCTCATATTCACTTTGGAGTGCGCTGCAGTTGCCAGGTGGCACATGGAAAGATTGTGGAATAGCTCAACTACTTACAATTTCTTTTTTTTTATTTGATAATGGCAACATATCCAAAAGAAACAACCAAACATGTGTGTGATGCTGAACTATGGTTTTCTGTTTGCACAAGACATGCATCCTTTTTTAACTGACTGATTCACAACCTTTACACCAAATGCTGCTGTTGAGAGAACTAGTTTAAAAAAGCATAACAAAAAGCAGAAAGTAATGGACAAATGGTTAAAACAACCAGTTTCTGTCACTCCAAGTTATAGCAGTACCAATGCAAACTTGACTGACTCAAACTCAACGACTGAAGAAAAGAAAAAAAGCCCAAACATAGAGCAGTGATATACTAAAATATTAAATAGGTTTAGCTGTTGTCTCCACCCACAACAGTACATTGCTCTTACTGTCTGTTTCTCTAAACTGGAGATGTGCCGACCGCCATGTGCTGTAGGTAATATACTGGCAATTTATAAGCACCTCATACACACCTACTACAAAAAAAAACAACTATTCTTTTAACCATAACCCTGATTTTCCACTGGGGGCGTCTTTGCTCCGTTCCGGTTTTGTTCCGTCCTTCGCCATACCATACCGGGAGCATCACAGAAGTGGAGCGTCTTGCTGCCCTACTCGCAGACTTTATTGTATTAGTTGTAGCTAGTATCTAACTTCCAATTCAAGCACTCCTGCAGTTGATCTCCATCCCTTCTCTTTTCTGGCGTTCTGTGATGTTTGTTTTTTGGGGGGTAAATTGAATAGATAGAGTTCAACTTCCTGGACGGCCGTTTGAACGCCGTGACACTCGCAGCTACCCATAAAGCTAGATCAACAATGGAATTGGTTAATTGGTTGGTTAATTGGAACCAGTTGTCAGACTTGACACTGTGACTTACTGGTAGAGCAGTCGCCTGCTAATTGGAAGGTTGGTGGTTTGATCCCTTGCCCTGCAGTCCCATGTTGAAGTGTTCTTGGGCAAGACACTGAAACCCGCGTTGCCCCCAATGCAGCTCCATTGGTGTGTAAATGTGTGTTTATCTGATGAGCATTTTGTATGGCAGCCTCGGCCACAGTGTATGCATGTGTGTGAATGGTTCCTGTATTATGTAAAAGAGCGTTGAGTAGTCGTTGAGACTATAAAAGCAGTCCATTTACATTACTTTTGAGGCTGGATTACTTCTTTAGCCAATCAAGTTGAGGTGGAAGTACTAATCGTATAATACCACAGACGTTGTGCAGTCAAACACAACGTACATCAGAGGCTTTTAGAATTGGAGGTAAACCTAGAGAGAGGATGACTCAGGATCTCCTCCCTACTCATCCATCCATCTATCCGTCCATCTGGTTTGCGTTTGTGTGGAGGTCTCTCATCCTGCAGCTCCTGCCCCAAGAAACTCCATTTCCCCGCAGTTCCCCCTCCCCACATACTGTTGGTGCCAGCCTAGCGCTGAGACAGTTGAGGTTCCCGGGACATGTTGCCTCACTGAGATACACTGGAAGGAGTGTTGGCATAAATCTGGAAGAAACAGAACACATTGTTCTGTGTGGGAGCAATGGTCTGATAAATTAGACAGGCCTGGCTTTTGGGTGAAATACACAAGGCTTTGGTTTATATGCAGCGTGGGTTGGCATAACGGCTGACAGTTCATGGATGGAGATGGGATTAGATCTGGCGGAAAATGTACCACCCTATGACTTCGGCTCAGATCCTCTAGTCCGGGGGGAAAATCTGGCTCGATAACTGATGCAGCCCATTGTCTTTGGATGTCGGCGGGCTTGGCACGAGGCACAGGGTGACTGCTCTGACGGAGCGCGCTCTGTGGAATGACGCAGTAGCTCATCGATCATCCCTGTTTCCAACAACTGTGGATAGGCCTCTGTGTGAAGACGGGAGCCCAGACTAAGTTTAGACACATCGAAGTCACCTCGCTAGACACCAGAAAAAGAGTCAAGAAAAAGAGTCACTGAGTGTGATGGAGTGTGTCCAAAATGTCAGATGGCGGCAGTCTGAGAAATGTGTGGTCTTGTGTAATGTATTTGGGTTGAACAGAGCTACGGTCCGGGATTGTTTTGCTTTTGCAGCTTTAAGCTTTAGCTGCTTGACACCTGATTGATGCTTTGTGTGTCTAAAATTGAACCTTTTCTTGACAAGGTGTGTTCAGACAAAGTGAAGTGTTTTTTGCACAAATTTGACATCTGGACTGTCTTCATTTGCCACAAACAGCCAGTTTGCTGTACAGACTTTAGCTGTAAACTAGCTATCAATGTACACAATGAATGTCTACAGTGGGAGTGTGTTCTCTCTGGTTCTTTTTTTACCTACAGTCTCTTTCCTCTTCCCTTCGTCTCTGGGCGTTTTATTAAGCAGATCATAAAGCCCCAATATAAGCGCAAATCCTTCACTCAAGTAGAAACATTTTCAACTCCAATATTGGACGCAAACAATTATATAAGATATCCTCTTCACATTGACTTTGCACATTTGACTAATAGCTTGAGATCCGGCAACACATTCTCATTCCCATCTTGCTTGGTCAAGTCCCTTTGTTGTTGTTACTGACGCTGAAAGTCTCCTTTAGCTTTACTTAAACGCGCTTAGTCAGGACTATTGGCGTCCCTTTTGACGGACACACGCGGGACCCAATCCCTGCTCTCCTGGGTGAAAGTTCTGCGTTTGACCCGTCCACCACCCCGACCACCCTCCCTACGCGGATTTTCCCCCTTCCAAATTTCTTGCTAAACCCCGTCTAGATGCTGCACTCTCCAGTACGTTCTACACACACGCCAAAATGTGTTTTTTTCCGTCTCAGGAGACACTAACAGCCACTGTCCAAACATCTGTATTTTACGCGTCCGGAGTGAGAATGGGTTGGATCTGGCTTCATAGTGATCACATCTATATACTTTTCTTCACTTTTCTTTTCTTCATCAGTCACTGGAAACAGGAACCCCAAGCTACACTACAGCAATGCACATGGCTCTCATTGGTGCAGGTTTGCCAAATATACACTGTATATACATCAATATAGGCTAATCGGTCACTGACTCCGTGGCAACAGTACACTTATTTTCTGATTGTATGACTAAAAGCATGGCTCGAGCTGTAGTGCCATAAAATATGTTTTTTTCCCAGTTTAAATAAGAAAAACAATCAGTCCAAGAGAGGTGTTGACCACGCCATAAGCACTGCAAAAAATGGGAGTGAACACCAATTAAAAACAGCCAGGCTTTAAAGGGTTAATAACAATATGCAAGTCATTGCACATTGTTTTAATAACATAACCACTGGTGCAGCTCCTGGTAATATTTAGATATCTGAAGAAGAAAACGTTCACCATTATGGATGATTTGGTGGTGCAAATGCACACACCAACAACATTTATCCCTCTCACTTGACCCAGCACGGCAAAACATGATTACCCTTTTTGAAGCAGGCGGGAGTTTAAGTACAAACTTTACCAGAAGTTATGTAACATGTCTGCATTTTTTTTATTCCCATGCAGTGCCATTTACTGTAATATTCTGGCAATATTTCTGCATTTTTTTCCCTCCACAGAAACTCTTCATCCAAAAACTTGTTTGAAACGTATTTATCCTAGTATCACCTCACAAACATGAATCATAACAAGGCTTTTGCATCGGTCATGTCATTATAATTGGCCACTTATTTTGTCTGTGCCTCTGTGAATGAAACATGTGTATTGGGTATGACGTCATGTCCCTGAGATGGGCAAAGGTTATTTAGGGACACCGGTAATTTGCGCTCTCTCTCTTTCGCTCTCTCTCTCGGTCTGCAGAATCAGGAAGTGCGGCCGGGTGTAAATGTTGGAAGGCCAAACATTTTGCCTTGCGGTAGGTGTCATGTTCATTTAAACATCTATAGCATGTAACGTGAGAGTGTGTAAGAAAAGTTGTACAATTGGGAAGTGCATTTGTTTTCATATTTTGTGCAGAAGACGGCAGTGACGGAGGACAGGTTGCCTTATAGGCTACTGCTATAAAACAATTCCAGTCAGCTGTTCAGATGAGCTCAAACTTGGAGCGGAGATGATGATTCTAAGCTGTGAACCGTGAAATGTTATCAAATATAGTAGAACGTAACTCTGAGATGTTCAGTCTTTATTTTCCCTTTTAAGTATCATCATCATCACGACATTAATACATGCTGCTGGTCTGAATGAAACGTAAATGACTTAAAGATACTGCATACTGTCTCTTGACCATTTTATGAAGTACTTTGCGTCTTTAAATATGCTGGAAAGTGGTCTAATATTGTCTTGATTTTTTTATGACTGTCTCCTTGAGTGCAATATTGACTGTCTTTTTTTTGGGTTTCTTTCTTAGTTAATTATTCATTTTAAATATTATTACCAAGTATAGTGAAAAACTGCTGACAGGCCTTGTACAATTCTAGAGATGGTTATAGGCTCAGATATAGCTTTAGATACCCCATTTTGCCTGCTAGTGTGGGTTGAGGTGTAAAGTCTTCTATTATTCCCTGCATGTAGTGAACAATTAATGTGTGGGTTTTAAAATGAGCAGTGATATTTTTTTCTATTCAATTCAACGCATCTTTGCTATTTATATAAACTGATTGTGTCGGTGCCATTGCACTTTCCCCTAACGTCCCTAATGGCCATATTGGCACTGTCAGTGTTTTTAATTCATGTAGATTTTGTGAATAAACTCAATTTATATTTCGGATCTGGGTTCTCCTCCTGTTTGTAAAAGGAAGGTGTCTAGTTGTGTGAAAGTGCCATACGGGCAAGCTTCATACCTTTTTAGAACAAATTTGTAATCCATCCCTGAGGCATTCACTGCATTAGTATGTTTCATTTGGCCAGGTGAGACTGAAGCCATTTGTAATGGCGTCCACACAAGAATAATTGCATCAAGCGTTGACAGCAAATGCGGATTTCACTCCACTGCCAAACAAACTGCGGTGAGGTCCATTATAATTGTAATCTGAACCAACAACAGGAAACAAACCTCAAATCAATGAGGAGGCGGATGTTGACATCTGATAGCCAGCAGTTACTCCGGCTTGTAGAGCCGACCATAACGAAATGAACTGAGGGAAAACCACAATCTGGACAGATGCTTCATGTTTAGCTATTTTTTTTCACAAGATCACATCAGCTAGATAACTCTTTCTCCAACTTTGGTCAATACAAGGCAGGATTAGCTGGGAGACGTCTTCTAATCATGGGAACACTTGTAGAATACCTGCAGAACCGGGACATGGAAGTAGTTCTTTTGGAGATTATGGTGAACTAGAGTGTGTTGTAGCAGTGTTTTGCCATTAAGAACAAACTAGTATGCTAGCGCTAGCCTGTTACTGTTAGCCCCCTCATTTTGGCTAGTGACGTAGAAAGCCATGCAGATTTTAAACAGCTTAACCGGAGACTGAAGGCAGAGGACGTTCAGAAACCAGATCTCACTCAAAACAGCATGGAGAGGTTTTTTTTACAAGTCTGTGTCCGCGTGGAAGCACCAGAGACACAAAATAACACCCCAAATCCAAGAAAAAGTAATTTCTTTTTCATAATATGGGCACTTGAAGCAAGTGTTACATACCGCCAACCCTCCATAGGTATGGTTCTACAAAAAACTAACCAGACACATATTTCAAGAAACATATGAGAAAGAAGAAATACTCATTCAGTGTTAAAGTACATTTTATCCATCATTGCACACAATGTCCCCTCTTAGGGTATAAAGATGGGGTTACAAATTTAAGGGGGCTAGAGGGGGGTTGAGAATTCATATTAAGGCACCCTTCCCTCTCCCCCAAGAACGGCCACTGTGAGTCAATGCATCTTTGAAGAATAACAGCAGGTGTTGTTGCAGCCAAAGAAAGAATAAAGTGGGAGATGGTTTTTATGTAGCATGCGTCGTGATCTCTCAACAGACAGGGTCAGGACCCTTGCTATGTGGTGAGCCACAGTTTAGGATTTCATTAAAATCCCCCTTTTATTGTGGGGGGGAAGCTATTGTGTTGATGATCTGGGCTTGGCGTGATGTGGAGACGGAGTGTGTGAATGCTTGTGTGTTTGAGCTGGGTGGGGTTGGCAAAGGGTCTGCGGGGAGGGGAGCTAAGCTCGGTTTGATGACATCTTCATTGTGAGTGTGAGTAGCCTCCCCCACACACATACACACATACACACATACAGTACACGCACACAAACACACACACACACACACACACACA
>NW_022605570.1:341411-342529 GCF_008692095.1 Etheostoma spectabile
CACACACACACACACACACACACACAGACAGACAGGGACTTTTCTCACATGCCACCCATATTGGAGAGAACCATGAACATGTCCTCTCTCACCCACGACATGTTGTCCAATCAGGTCACTCTCTCCTGACATCATATCCCCTTGTTGTCACTCGCCCTGGGAGTCTGGGTTACCCAGGCAACACGTGCATGAGCAGGATTGAGTCATTGGTTTGTTGGGCCCCCTGAAGTTTGACAAGCCTCTGTTTTTTTTAGCTTAACAAACATCTTGATTAGCATGCAGAGGGGAAGGGACAGCGGAAAGTGATCTGGCATGAGGTAACACACCGGTGAACGGCTTTAACTTCACTTCACTTTTAAAGTTTTAATCAGCTGGGTGTGACCGCACTCCCGAGTATACTGTAAGCATGCACAGAGAGCTGTCACAGCGTGCCATACACACACACACACGCAGACACACACACGCAGACACCTCTTCCCGGCCCTCTCCTCACATTAGCCAAAGTTTGCTCTTCCCATGGTGCTTTGTGTCTCGGGCGCTGTCCCAGCCGCGCCGTTTCCCATTTGATCTCCCACAAATTCATCAAAGGGGAATGAGCGGAGCAAGGACGGGCAGGAAAAAACAAAAAGAAAAGAAAAAAGAGAGAGAAAGAGCTCTGTTTTCCTAATCACACCCCCATGGGGTTTCAGCTGCGGAGGTGAAGGCGAAGTAAACAGTTTTCTCCATTGTGTTTTTGTTGTGTTGTTCTTTCATTCCATGGCCTCTTTCGTTTCAAGCTTTTCATTTTTTTGTTGCTGAGGAATAGAGTGGTGATTAATGCAGATCCCCTCCCTATTACTCCCCAATCTCCCCCCTCTCTCTCTCTTCTGTTTTGGGAAGAGTCCCCCTTGGTAATTAATTCACAGCAGAATTAATTAGAGTGAGCGGAGGGTAAGGAAGGTGGGGGGGGGGGCATCTTGAGAAGGAGGATTGCAAAGATATTCTGAGCGAGAACGGGGACAATAAAGAAAAGTGACGATGAGAGCTAAAAAATCTGGAGTTGAGAGCAAAATGAGGAAAAGGGGTTTAAAAAAAAAAAAAGAACATTGTGCACATCGTGCTCTCGGCTGCTCCCCTAA
>NW_022605570.1:342539-343848 GCF_008692095.1 Etheostoma spectabile
CCACCGTAACTGTTGTCATTATCAATCCAAATTAGGTTCGCCCTGAGCCCGGTGGCATAATGTAAAATGATGCATGTACATATGGATGATCTGAAAGACGAGAGGCGGAATAAAGAGTGAATAAAGGGAAGAAAAAAAGGCACTGGGATTGTAAGAGAAAGGGCAAAGGATGAGGGGGGAGAGATGTGTTGTTCCTTTATTTAGCTTAAATTTGATTGGTCCTCTCGGTCGCTGCGTAATGCTGATTGGTCTCCAAGAGCAAAGTGAAAAAGGGGTCTAACATCCAAGTGTTGTCCTGCTACCAACATAAAGACAGTAGTATTCCTATTCCTAATTCTTTAAGAACTACTCCACTCTAAACTCAATCAAGCACTTTTCCATTTTCATTTTCCATTGAATGCCAGTTTGTCTGAATGTGGATGTCTTGATTGAAGCCATAACGAATCTTTGGAGCTGGCATGGCACGCCTTGTAGCTAAATGACTAACTGCATTAAGGAATTGCAATGTGCTTATTCATTCTCAGGTGAAGTCTCCATCTCATTTTCAACAACTGGCTGGTGTCCCTTCTTCCCTCTTGCCACTTCGCCACAATCTCACCTCTGTTTCCTACCCTCCTTCTCCACGGCTCTTTACTCTCAGCTGCTGCTTTTACTTTCACAAACATCCTTTCTTTCCGCTCTTCCTTAATGCTCTCTGTTTCACCCTGGTTCTTCCATCGTGTTCATTATTCAAGCTCTCCTGCTGATAAAGCCAAAGCAGAGGGCCCATTTGCTACGTTTTGTTGAACTCCTGCCACACTTTTAACTCCATCCCGACAAGGAATGTTTTGGAAGCAGCTTATTCCGTGGTGTAGCTCTTCCTTCAGCTGTTGGTCAGGAAATGAGTTGGTTGAGAGGCATTTGAGTTGAACCAATGATACACCAACATCATCATTCTTTAAAACGTTCAAGCGAGTTTCTGCATCAGTGGTGGAGGAAGTATTCAGATCATTTACTTAAGTCAAAGTAATTACACAATGTAAATAAAAAACAGTCCTATCTTTCACAATAATACTTAAAGCCCCCTGAAACCTTCCCAAAAAATACCCACCCAAAAACTCTCAGTGCCCTATTTTAACGATGCACGGTGCGTTTAGGACGTGTCCAAATCCCCTTTTGCTAATGTGACGGCGGAATTAAAGGTCCGTACGCCGAGTGCATGGTTGAAAAGACTTGTACTTGGTGTCTTCATTAATTTATAGGTGGGTTTCGGGCGTAACATGCAATTAACCTGTTTTTTAAATTTCATTTTCAAGTTCATAATTGTATT
>NW_022605570.1:343858-344028 GCF_008692095.1 Etheostoma spectabile
ACCAGAATAGGTTTACATGGTTTTAATTTTCAAAAAACACCATATATTTGTTGTACTGCATATTGCTGCAGATCCTGTTTTCACTCTGTGTGTTAAGGTCTTTGTTTTAGATACAGAGTGAGACATCTCACTTCTATACCATCTTTGTTGGGAGTCACACATGCTCAGTA
>NW_022605570.1:344038-344279 GCF_008692095.1 Etheostoma spectabile
AGATCACATCAGCTAGATAACTCTTTCTCCAAGTTTGGTCAGTACAAGGCAGGATTACCTGGAAGACTTCTTCTAACAATAGGCACTTGTGGAATACCTGCCGAACTGGGACATGGAAGTAGTTCTTTTAGAGATTATGGTGAACTAGTGGGATTTGTAGCATTGTTTTAGAATTGAGAACAAGCTAGTATGCTATGCTACTGTTGGCCCCATCGTCTCGGCTAGTGACATAGAAAGCCGT
>NW_022605570.1:344289-344382 GCF_008692095.1 Etheostoma spectabile
TGAACAGCTCACCCGGAGACTGAAGGCAGAAACCATATCTCACTCAAAACGGCATGGATAGATTTTTTTTTCCAAGTTTGTATGCGTGTGGAA
>NW_022605570.1:344392-347142 GCF_008692095.1 Etheostoma spectabile
AAACACAAAATAACACCCCAAATCCCAGAAAAGTGATTTACTTTCATAATATGGGCACTTTAATTTTTTGCATGTGTGTGTGCTGCTGTGCTTGTGTGTTTGTGTGTGTGTGTGTATGTGTGTGTGTGTGTGTGTGTGTAAAACAAGCATAGTGTGCGTGTTGTGGAAGAGCCTAGTGTTGCAACATAACAATGAAATGTGGTCAGTGGCGGTCAATGTTGCGATAACTTTCTGCTGTCGCAAGATAGCAATACACCCAGAATGCACGTGAACACACCTCCCTGTAAGACCAGCAGCCCATGGGCGCACAGATGGGCGCAGGTGCATTTGCTATGTAAACAACTCTGGCGCGTGACGGTAAATTAACAACTGCCTTGTTCTAACAATAGCAAAGACACTGCGTCAGGCTCTGTGCCGGGTGCAAGATAGGGACGTTAACCTCCTTTACCAGGACACTTGTTCATGTCGGACACTATCACTCTTATTGTCAATAAACTGATTGAGAAAAAAAATGTGTTCACTCCCCAGTACAGCTAATTTTAAAGGGACAATTAACCCAAAATCAAAACTTCATAAGGCTATTTATCATTGTAGATTGTTTTGTTGTGAGTTTTCCAGTGTTGGAGTTATCAGCCGTAGAGATGTTATTCATATAAAGGAAATAGATGGCACTTGGCATGACCCGGTTCCTCAAGATAATCCTTAGACCTGGTAGTACGCGGTTTTAATGTGAAGGAACGATTGTCAATGTACTGAACTACTTCCATCAACCATACAATGCAGAATTAAGCATACCAATGGACTAGAGGCTTTTTTTAAAGGTATCCTCCTAGGCTGAGTTGTAGGGGTAACTAGCTCAGGTGAGCTAGCTTTATATTGGTGATAAGGCAGATCTAGAGCCAATATCTTCAACAATGGGCAACTCACACCAAAAAAATCTAGACTGATAAATAGCACTACATGTCAGATGAGATATACGTATTTTTGAGTTTGGGGTAAACTGTCCCTTTAACAATTTGTACTGTTGGGTAGTCTGATTTATAACGTATCATATTATACAGAAGAAGCTCATATATTTTGTGTGTAGTTAACTAGCTGCCAAAGTTCTGTGTGTGTGTGTGTGTGTGTGTGTGTGTGTGTGTGTGTGTGTGTGTGTGTGTGTGATGTGTGTATATATATATATATATATATAATTATTTAAATTTCACCACTGTACTTTAGTACTCCAGGATAAAGGTATATCTTCATTGGCTACCATATCTGGGAAATGCAGACACTGTTCCTCCCGTCAGCAGTTTAGTGCTGACTAGACTAATTTTTCCATTTGGGGTGTGATAGAAGGGAGAGGTGCATCCTGGTCAGCAACCGTAAATCCCCTCTCATAGAATACTCCTAATACACATTAGTTTCTTCTTTCTTCTTCCTTACTTTTTGGTTTTCTTTTTTTTTTTTTTTTTACAGAAAGAGTAGAAGTAATTTTGGGAACAGCCAACAAGGGACCAAGTGAAAGCATAAAGAAGCACAAGCCTGTGGTATGTAGAGGTTTAACTTATTAAAACTGGATACAAATTTGAATTCCAGCCAGCCCCTCTCCCCTCACCTCTCCCCATTTCTTTCTCCACAACCCTGAGAAACGCTGGCTTAATGGAACTACAGCATGTTCTCTGCTCACCATCGACTGTCTGGTAAGGTCTGATGGAGCGATCTGCCTCGTTAGATTATATTAGATTCAAGAGGGGTTTTGCTAGAGCAATTACACCGTGAGCGATGGTGGGAATATTTTCTGCACTCTGATGTCTTCTTATCCTTCAGGGAGGAAACATTTGGAAATCATTTAGAATATGCTTTTTTACTGTCTGTCTGTCTACGTTCTGTGTTAGATCTCCTTCATTACATTTCCAAACTTGCGATCTCTGTTTCCCACCTTTTTAACTTTACATTGTGTTCACAATGCAGTCACGCAAACACACGCCTCAAATCAGTATCAGTGTGTTTGCTCGGCCAATGTGTGTGTGCGCCCAGATAGCGTGGGTGTCAAGCGATAAGGTTAAGTGAATGATTCCCTCCAGTAAACAGAGAGGAGAGGGAGACCGAGCAGAGGGCAGGCAACCTGCCATGGGAATCTGGATAATCCATTCTGCTCACTTTATTAACATCATTATGGCAAGAGAGAAAGAGAGTGCAAGCTGCAATGGAGGAATGGAAGAAAGGTGGGATAGAGTGACAGATGGAGGTACTGTGGGTGGAGAGAGTGCAGAAGTTGATTTTTGGGAGAAAAATGCATAACGGTGGGGAAAACTAATGAGGGTTCAGAGGTCAGAGGAAAATGGAAGCATATAATTGAAGCTTCAGACATAATATTAAACCTCCTCCAATTAGTCTGCAACAGTGGAATCGCTTGAAAAGTTGTCTGTTATAAGGTCGGCATCAGCCTCAATGGATAAGTTGGTTCAAGGAACTTAGGGTTTATTAGCCCTTGTGTTGTCTTTCCGGGTCAAAACAATTACACTTTTGTCACCAACTGCCGTGTTTGTGTCTCTTCGTCAGGTTTTTTTCAATGTTTTTGTAGCGTTATTTGACTTTTTTACAACTAGTTTTACACTCATTTGTAGACCACATGAAGCCTACATGAAATTATACTATTAACTTTTGAGTTAAAAAAGCAGAACGTACGAATAATTCTAACTAATGTATTTTTCTAACTTAAGATCAAAGGAGCGTATGTTGATGGATAATCACAGACTGTCAAA
>NW_022605570.1:347152-352112 GCF_008692095.1 Etheostoma spectabile
AGAATAATTCTATACAATTAAATAAAACACCAGAAATTCAATAAAATTTGGTTGAAAGAAACCCAAATGTTCTGATATAGAAACTTTGAACATGGGTCAAATTTGACCCGAGGACAACAGGAGGGTCAAACCAAAATTTAGACAAGAATTAGCTAGCTATTAGGGTTGGACGATATGTCAACATTTTCCATCAGGCCACCATCAGCCGGGCAATTGCCGTTTACCCAAGTAGGTGTGCAGCGGCGGCGGCCCCCTCATTTACATCAGCTGTGAGACGTGTTTTGACTCGGTGGATGTCAGGTGTTTTAACATCTTGAGACAGATAATGCTCACTTTACTCTTCTAAAAGATAACCAAAGCCAGTATGAACCTAGAGCCATATTTTTGCGTTTAATAGGAACAGGAAGATAGACAGAGATTTAGTGCCATAGGCCCATGTGTGTCTTATCTAATCTAACAAGAAATCGAGGATTCTCTATGCACGTGTGTCTCAAGCATGGGCGGGGAGCTGCTACATTACTAGAAGGCTCTTTGATTGCAGTTCACCGGTTCTGCTATGAACCCAGATCTCCCGGTGGTGAAAGTCCTGGGATTTTTGACCCATCTGCCACCCAACCTTCCTACTTACACATGGATTTTTGGTCTTTAATTCTACTTTTAAAGGTTCAAAATGTGACATATTTACTGTCATAAATCCCAAAATGACCCCAATCAAATATTAAGGAAATATCTTTTTTGACAACAAAGCTAATGCCAGTATTTTGCCAGTATTTTATGCCAGTCTGTTTGTGTTTTGGCCTGTGTGTTGGTATCAACTGCCCAGTTTGACAGCCAGGCCGGGTTGCCAGATGAACCTGTAAAAACGTAAACCCAGCTCGCGACAGCTGTAACGTTAGGACAGCCATGAAAGCAGCAACCAAACAGGATCAACGGAGATAGATTCTACCCGACTGGAAAAAATGACATGTTTCTAACAGGTGCATGATCAGAGACGTGACAAACCCTGTGTAAATATTGTAAGAGATGTATTTGAAAGATTGAGACAGTTTAGAGTCCAGAAGGTAGCTGAGTTTGCTAATTTCCTCCTGAACTGGTAGCTAAGTATTAGCTTGAGGTTAATTTATCAAAGCTAGTATGTAATTTCAACATTCGTGCACTCACATTGAATTTTTTAGCCTTAGTTGTTTACTTACTTGAAAAAGCAATTGAGACACAGCCAATAAAGTGGTCTTGACTGGTCCTGGCTAACGGTGCCATGCTAACCCTGCTAACTGCTAACGTTACCGGAGGACCAGGCCTGCAGGCCATGGCTTTTTACAAAGTGTAGCCTTTTTAGCGGCCGTAGTTGACAATGCTGAGTCATTTTAAGCCAAGAGAGTGGGCTGTAAATTGGGAAGAGAGGACCGTGAGTTAGCAGTGTGTTTAGCGATTGTTGCCAAAATTCTAAGCCAATAAAGTGTGTTTTTAAGTCGGGTGGAAAAGGACAGCAAGGTGTGGAACTTTTAGCGATTTCTAAGCCGAGGAATACTAAGCTGAAAATGTGTGTCTGTAGGTACAGAGCTCCACGTGAGCATGGGCTTCTCTGACTGTAAATATAGCCAGCATCTAACGTTAGCTACTCCTCTGTGCTGTGAAGTAACTTCAGGCTATGTGAGACAAGCGTCTAGCAACATTGTTGTGGATGCTGCGGTCTTAGCCTGGCAACTTAAAGTCTGGGGAGGAGGGTGGGTTGGGAGATGACTCCCTCCACTATTTTAAACACTAGCTGTCAGTATTACATTTTGCACCTTTAACCATTTTCATTCTTCATACTACATAATCTCCGCTGCGTGTCTGCTCCATGCTCCATTGTCCGTCAATACTCACCAGGTCTGGATTTGTTGCGGAACAGCTGCAGCCATGACTGACAGCTGAAGTCACGAGGACCCACAAGATCTTGCAAATTCATGTAGAATAGAACCACAAAACCAGCAACTGTTTGTTTCCATCCAGAGGACTATAGAGGAAACAACACTGTGCTGTGTTTTTAAGGTGTAGTGCAGGAAATTATGATCCATCGTGAGCATGGCCTATTTTATTTTGAAAATTAATCAGCTGTTTTATTTTGTTTCTGTGCTCGACTTCCGTTCCCACTATCTGCTGTGTGATTAATTACTGTGGAGCTCTCCGGCATCTGGCAAAAATATAAGCTCTACGTGTCTGCTCCGGAGGGCTGGAGGCTGCCGGAGCTGGAACGGAGTAGGGACGCAGGCGTTTCGCAGTCAGCGGAAATACATACATTGACTTTAATGGAAACCTAATGACTCCACCGCCGTTTCATACCTGGGAATTAGGAGTAAAGAATGCTTGTTGCATTGGTATTTGATGCTGAAAGCCACTGACAAAGCATCAGTATTTGACAACTTGCGAATGAGAATGGGTTCCCCAAGCATGTCTTTGCAGTGAGCTGCTGGTGTGCCAAGAAGTAATCGGCCCAAAACTGATTGCTGTCTAGATAGATAGATAACTTTATTGTCATTACACATGTACAAGTACAAGGCAACGAAAAACCGTTTGGAGCATGCCTCCGGGCTGCTGCTAATACATGCGCCGCCACACGCACTCCCTGAAAACGATATATGCAGACAGCAACATGGTAATACAAACATCACAACGTAATGCACAAGACAACACACAGTTCATGTGGACACATGAAGGAATTTTTTGAGGTGGCATTGAGAGGGTGAGAGAAACACAAAATCGAGGCAGACAGACGGATGAGGGTGCGGGATTGGGGGGGGAGTGTATGGTGTGTGTGTGTGTGTGTGTGTGTGTGTGTGTGTGTGTGTGAGTTAATGAGTTGTGTGTGCGAATGTGGGAGCGCATACTGACTATGTTGATAAAAGCTCAGGTCATCGGCGTGGCCTTGAAGAGATAACCAGAGCACAGGACGAGATAGAATGGCCAGCTGCTGGTTGTTTTCCTGCTCGGGTGATGGGTTGCGGGGAGGGGGGTGTGGGTAGTTGATCAGTTGCAGTCCAATTTAGGTTGAATTTATCCGAATCAATGTCCATCACTCAATTGTTACCGACCTCAGCGTCATGCGAGCATCCATATCATGTAGTGATTTTTGCAGTCCATCCACCTTTTCTGCCAGACCGGTGGTCACACAAAGCAACTCCACCAACTGGGCCCTGTTGCTGTCAATCCCCTTCTGCCCTTCGACGGTCCGATCTGAGATGTTGTGAGACAGTTCACAGGACTGGTCAGCCCTTACAGTGGTGTGAAAAAGTGTTTGCCCCCTTCCTCATTTCCTGTTCCTTTGCATGTTTGTCACACTAAGTGTTTCGGAACATCAAACCAATTTAACAATAGTCAAGGACAACACAAGTAAACCACAAATGCAATTTGTAAATGAAGGTGTTTATTATTAAAGGTGAAAAAAAATCCAAACCATCATGGCCCTGTGTGAAAAAGTGATTGCCCCCCTGTTAAAACATACTAAACTGTGGTTGTCCACACTGAGTTAAATTTCTCTAGCCACACCCAGGCCTGATTATTGCCACACCTGTTCACAATCAGCATCACTAATAGGAGCTGCTTGACACAGTAAGGTCCACCAGAAGTCCTTAAAAGCTAAATCATGCCGAGAACCAAAGAAAATAGGAACAATTGAGAAAGAAAGTAATTGAGATCTATTAGTCTGGAAAGGGTTATAAAGCCATTTCCAAAGCTTTGGGAATCCAGCGAACCACAGTGAGAGCCATTACCACAAATGGCGAAGACATGGAACAGTGGTGAACCTTCCATGAGTGGCCGGCCGCCCAAAAATTACTCCAGAAGCGCAGCAACGACTCATCCAAGAGGGCACAAAAGACCCACAACAACGTCCAAAGAAACTGCAGGCCTCACTTGCCTCAGTTAAGGTCAGCGTTCATGCCTCCATCATCAGGAAAAGACTGGGCAAAAATGGCCTGCATGGCAGAGTCCAAGGAGAAAACCACTGGAGCAAAAAGAACATCAAAGCTCGTCTCAATTTCTCCACAACACATCTTGATGATCCCCAAGACTTTTGGGACAACATTCTGTGGACGATGAGACAAAAGTGGAACTCTTGGAAGGTGGTGTGTCCAAGTATATCTGGCGTAGAAGGAACACTGCATTTCATAAAAAGAACATATACCAACAGTAAAATATGGTGGTGGTAGTGTGATGGTCTGGGGCGTTTTGCTGCTTCAGGACCTGGAAGACTTGCCGTGATAAAAGGAAGTATGAATTTGCTGTCTACCAAGAGATCCTGAAGGAGAATATCCGACCATCTGTTGTGTACTCAAGCTGAAACGAACTTGGGTTCTGCAGCAGGACAATGATCCTAAACACCAGCAAGTCCACCACCGAATGGCTGAAGAAAAACAAAATGAAGACTTTGGAGTGGCCTAGCCAAAGTCCTGACCTGAATCCTATTGAGATGTTGTGGTATGACCTTAAAAAGGCGTTCATGCTCGAAAACCCTCTAATGTAACTGAATTAGGACAATTCTGCAAAGATGAGTGGGCCAAAATTCCTCCAGGACGCTGTAAAAGCCTCATGCACGTTATTGCAAACGCTTGGTTGCAGTGTTGCTGCTAAGGGTGGCCCAACCAGTTATTAGGTTTAGGGGGCAATCACTTTTCACACAGGGCCATGATGGTTTGGATTTTGTTTCACCTTTTAATAATAAACACCTTCATTTACAAATTGCATTTTGTGTTTACTTGTGTTGTCATTGACTATTGTTTAAATTGGTTTGATGTTCCAAAACACTTAAGTGTGACAAACATGCAAAGGAACAGGAAATGAGGAAGGGGGCAAACACTTTTTCACATCACTGTAGATGTAAAACCTTCATCCTCTCAACCACTCCATGTAGGCACTCTTTAAGTTCCCCAGACAGCTTGTGGGTGAATTTGCTGACGGCTGTCTTACCAATTTTACGATAGGT
>NW_022605570.1:352195-354976 GCF_008692095.1 Etheostoma spectabile
TGAGCACGTCCAGGCAGACCACCTGCTAATCCCGTGAATAGGAATTGCAAGCGTAGCCTGCAGGGAACGTTCCACTCGGACATTGTGGCTCCCCCGAAAAAGCATGTTTAGTTGAAAAAAAAAAAATCTTGTCAATAGCGCTGAGTGACCAGTTAATCAATTCCATTTCGAATGTTTCAGGAAAACAGCAGGCAGGGGACAAAGAGAAAAGAGAAAAAGAGATTCCACAAGACAGGGTAGACAGACTGGGAAGGAGCCAAGCTAAGATAAGAGGGGAGAGGAAGAAAAACACTTCTGCTCTCACCAGAAGCAGGAAGAAGAAGAGGAGTACTCTACATGCAAATGATGAAATTAATCACATACACAGACGGCAAAGGTATACGAGCTGTGTGTATTTGTGTGCATTAAGAGTTGTTATACTTTCACAGTATTTATATAGCACTTCGGCCTGCTTTATAATCAAAAGAAAACATGCAGATGGGACTTTTTACAATATGGGACCTAGAAATCTGTGAGGATTCTGAGCTTAAGGCGTTAAGGGGGACCTTGGTATTGGGCTCTGGATGAATCCTTCAAACTGGACTATCCGTATTGAATTTAATCTTTTCACCAGTATCTGGTTACGCAACACTAATTTTATTAGAAGCTACTGATTGAGGAAATGTTGAAGCCTCGGATTCAAACAAAGCCAATGATCGGATGATCAGAGGTCCATTTCCCACACTGGCTGTGAAAGTTTGTGCAGGACAAAGCCACTAAGAAACTGACTTCCATCATATTCTTCCATCGGGGTTCTTAGTTTCTTCTAAAGAGCTAGCCATTAGTGGTAGACTGCGGTTGAAATGGTAGCTCCCGAGTGTAATGTGAAACTGCCCGAACGTGAAGCAGAGCGTCTCTGAAAATGATCCTACATGCTGAGTCTTCCTTCTGTAAATAAAAATTTCAGAAAAGCAAATACTGAGAAGAGAAATGGTTGGACGCAGAAGAAAAAGAACCGTTGTTTGCAACATCGGCCGCTGAATCTTTTTTATTTCTGAGATAATCAATTCAAGTTCATTTGTTTGTAGCCCAAAGCGGCGGTAAAGCCGGGTCCACACAGGGTTTTTTTTATTATGTCCTTGCTCTCATCCAAAAGAAAGCTAATTTTACAATGTTTGTCTTTAGCAGATTTACTTATTGTCCTTATCCTCTGTTTGTTGTCAATTATGTCAAACTTAGTGCCTTTTGCTGGAAAATGCAGCTCAGAAACAGTGAGCAGACACAGTGTTGAGAGGAGTAAAGAGGACAGCCAGGGAAATTTCCAAATAAAAGTATTAGAATTAGGAGTGTCACACAAACAACTTTCTCATTGTGGAAAAAGTAATGAGTCCAATACTGATTCCTCTCACATCAAGAGATGTTAGGGTTTGGGTTGCGCAGGTTTTGAGGTTAGCGTCCGTTGTGATGGAGACATGACACACTGGAGACAAACAAACACACAGAGATTATGCTCTACATGTGTCATTGCTTCTGCACGCACACATACGCAAATATTTTAAAACGTTTACTAAAAACCACACTAAAACTTTGATGACACACCTACACACACAGCCTCACACACACCTTCAGCCAGACTGTTGGACACGCCTCAATTATCCTGGTGTGTAACTGTCTCTGTGTAACGAATGGCTTGTGTCCTACAGTCACGGGTCCAGTCAAACCAACAGCATTACAGGTCCCTCTACACTGACCAGACACACACACACACACACACACACACCCTCAACACTACCCAGATATCCTGCTTCCAGCTCCATCTATCACCTCCACGTCCACGCTATACGCTTCATATCAGAGGCTACCTCAGTCTCTCCAGTCCCAGACCCGAGCTCTGTTTTGGGCTGCGCCGTTGCCACACCTCCTTGGGTGTCACTCCCGTGTTTAAGATGCACCATCACGTCCCCAGCTGCTGCCACCACTTTCTCATTCTGTCCACAGCTACCGGCAGCGGGAAATTATGACAAATGGGTGGGTTTTTATGGCTGTTTTTTCTTCCTATTTCTCAGTTTGTTCTTTGTGTTTAGAAAAAAACCAACAACCATAAAGACTGAAAAGATTAAAACTTTCCATTTTTGGTGATGACTCAGCACAGCGCAGTTTTTTGTGGTGTGACCTTTCATGAGGTGTGCGTGTGTGAGTGTGCGCGTGTGTGTGTGTGTGTATATATAAACGTGTACAGTATGGGTGTTTCTCGCTGATGTGTATAAATGGGAATATGTGTCTAAGCATGACCTCTACACGCACATGAATATGGGTGCGTGCAGAGGATGAACATAAGAGGGATAAGAGACTTAGAGGAAATCCAACGGGGTTTTAGATGTTTCTGTCTCCTGGTTACTGCAACAGGAGTTACTGTTCATTCTGTTTTCTTATTGTGCGGAAGGTAAAATGCTAGGATACTGCTGTCCTGGAAGGTGACATTAGTTGGCATGTAGGCTCAGTGGTTAGCTCTGTTGCCTCACAGCAACACAGCCCTGTGTGGATGTAGGACTTTGTGTGGAGTTTCTTTTCCCCGTGTCTGTGTTGGTTTTCTTCAGGTTCTTTCGATTCCTCCCAAAGTCGAAAGACATGTAGGTTAGCTCCAATGTGTGATAGTCTGGAACTACGGTTCCCATAATGCCTTGGGAGATGTTAAAGATCCCATGACATGGTGTTCTTTGGATGCTTTTATATATACCTTGTGGTTCCCTAATACCATATCTGAAGTCTTTTCCCAAAAATTCAGCCGTGGTGCAGAATTAC
>NW_022605570.1:354986-355110 GCF_008692095.1 Etheostoma spectabile
GCCAGTCCCACAATGAGCTTTCCTTAGCATGTGCTATTTCTGAGTCTGTGGCTTTTGAGGAGGAAAGGGGGGGCTTGATCAACTGCCACTTTGCTTGTTTGAAAGCCATGATGTCTCTCTCTCA
>NW_022605570.1:355120-355245 GCF_008692095.1 Etheostoma spectabile
AAATTCTCTGGGTAGGCAAAGCAGAGAAAGGGGAGGTAACCTTGCCCCTTATGACCACATAAGGAGCAATATTCCAGATTGGCCCATCTGAGCTTTCCTTTTCTCAAAGGCAGAGCAGAATACCC
>NW_022605570.1:355255-356492 GCF_008692095.1 Etheostoma spectabile
TTACACCTATCACCATTTCTAGCCACTTGGGGACCATACTTGGGGACCAACTCATATTAATGTTAAAAAACTCATGAAGTGAAATTGTCATGCCATGGGACCTTTAACAGGAATTAAATTGTTTCATAAATGTATGAAAGTTGTCTCTGGATTACTTTGATACTGAAGAAAACTTAAAAAAGTAATGATTGCCATTTCATTGGCAAGTTCTGAAATTAAGATGAGTGTCAAATTTATTGATAATTATTCATCACTAATTACCCATGGACATCAAAAATAGTTCTATCCTTGGATCCTGATCACAATAAATCAAAACATATGTGTATCATGTCAGTGTGTTACGAATTGGCTGAGATATATACAAGTCCTATATTTTGCTTTGCAAAATATGGCAATCAGGCACTCAGGGCTTTGATTGATTTACCTTGATTGACTCTACCAACTGAGGAGGTCGCACAATAATTGACCTCCTGTTGTATTTTGAACACCGGCATGCAGCTGTCTCTGTGCCTCACAGTTTTTATCTGCTGTAGCCTAAAGCTGCTTGCACGTGATCCGCTATAAAACGACTCCACGCTGGCCGTGTTTTCCCATTCCTATTCCTATTGTACTCCTGTTTATTCTATTTTATTCCTCTTTATTGTATTGCGGTGGAGACAACTCGGAGGACAAACTACCCTCAGGTGGCTCACCGCTTGAAATTGCCGACTTGCGCTGCTCTCAAAGTCCTTAATTGTTCAACCTTGACCTCGTAGCTGTTGATATTTCAAGGTGCAACCGACAGTTATAACTACGGTGCACTTTGCCTCTGAAAGTGCCGTTTTGTTTTACATTTTTGTCCCTTTTTTTTGTTAGTTTTCAACACCTTACTACCACTACTTTTACAATAGCAGGAGTTCATCTTCTATAACCCTCATTTATATAGAAATATGCTTAATATTGTAGTTAAAAAAGCAGAAACTATGATTTTGGTTATGTTCAGGCACAAAATGAATTGGTTATGTTTAGAAAATGATGGCTTGGGTTAAAATCATTACATGTTATGTTGCTTAACATCCGGTTACTCAGGGAGGCTCGCAAACATGAGTCGTAACAGCTGCTTACGCTTTTCAGGAAAAAGGTAGGAAAGTCTCTGTTGCCTCCAACTGTGCAGCGTGCACAGCAGACCAATATTAGTATAGTTTAGCTACTTATTTTTTTATTTTGGTTTGACTTTTTGTTTTCAAATTCAGTTTAG
>NW_022605570.1:356502-357126 GCF_008692095.1 Etheostoma spectabile
TTAGTTTTTAAAGCGGGTTTGCTAGTTTAGTTTAGTTAAATCTTTT
Source organism: Etheostoma spectabile (assembly GCF_008692095.1). Lineage (NCBI taxonomy): Eukaryota > Metazoa > Chordata > Actinopteri > Perciformes > Percidae > Etheostoma > Etheostoma spectabile. Next base: position 356,549 of record NW_022605570.1, read on the forward strand.
TAGAAAATGCTTAAAGGTGCTGTAGCTTTGTTTAGCCAAAGAATTTGAACATCTACAACTTCTCATTCCCTCATTCCCCCACCCGTTTTTAGAACAACTCGTTTTCAGAGACAAATTCTCCGTTCGCGTGTTAACCAAGGGCACAAACGAAGGGAAATGTCTGTTTTTTCAAAATAACCATGCAACAGGGCCTTAGTTAGGTTTGCAAACAGACTTTACAGTTTTACCCCCGATTTGCACAGAATTTGATGCGTAACAGCTGCGGCTTCAATAGGTTTCAATTAAAGTCAATGTGTATATTTCCTCAGATTGCGGAACAGCTTTATCCTGGCTTTGTCCCTGCTCCGGCAGTCCCCAGCCCTCCGGAGCAGCCACACAGAACTTCTATTTTTGCTGGACACCAAAGAGCTTCGCAGAAATTTAGCACATGGCAGATAGCGGGACAGAAAGTCAAGTACAGAAACAAAATAAAACATACAGTTATTTTCTAAATACAATAAATCGTGCTCACGGTGGTTCACATTGCCCTTCACTCGACCTTGAAAACACAGCACAGAGTGGTTTCCTCTCTATTCCTC
>NW_022605570.1:357136-359590 GCF_008692095.1 Etheostoma spectabile
GATGGAAACAAACTGTTGTTGGTTTTGTGGTTCTATTCTACATGAATTTGTGAGATCTTGTGGCTCCTCGTGACTTCAGCTGTCAGTCATGGCGGCAGCCGTTCTGCAACAAATCCGGACCTGGTGGGTATTGACGGAGAGCGGAGCCTGGAGCCGACACGCAGCGGAGCCGATCCGCAGCCATTTTGCATCCTATGGAAATTGTGGGTTAGTTAATTTTTCTTTCTTTGTAATGCCTCATTTTTATTTTTATTTCAGTTAACGACTTCACCTTTGTTAGCAATTATGACCTTGCAGCAGACACGTGGTTTCCTTTTGTTTAGCCCTGAGACCCAGAAACACAGCAGTACATCTATGCTAGAATGAAACTTGCTCCCAGATGGCAATTTGATGAAACACAAATTTGCATAGCATGTAAACACAATTGAAACCAAAATAATAGTTAAGATCTCCAAACAAGATTGTGACAACAGGGGTCCTCTAGAACAGTATAAAAAACACATTGGAGGTGTATTTTGTATGTTTATTTTTTGGTTCACTCATCTCAGACTGGGCTGAAGTCTGATATGTAGCATATGTTGCTATGATATCCAGGTTATTCGGTTATAATACACAATACTTCTTAGTTGTCATGTACTTGAGTATCAAACTGATACCCAGTAAACCTGAAGCGTTTGGGGCGCCTGTGGGTGCCCGGCCCAGGTTTCCCTGGTTGATAATCCGGATTTGGAACCGATTAGTCAGCAAGTCTGCACTTTTAGCAACTCAGCAGGTCTATGATTTAACTAAGAATAACCTTACATTTTGGTGAATTTAGCTTTTTTTCTGAAGGTGGCAGTCAATCCTTAAGCATTTCCTTATTGCACACACTGACTTAGACAGGAAGAATTGTCATCAAGTTAAAAGGGCTGAGTGACATTAACATTAAATAGTTTTTAGTACCCAAGTCTTTGGTCCATGTTTTCATTTTTGTTTATTTTAAGGCATTGCTTAATATCCCTGTAAATGTGCGAGTGTTAGTAAGCTGACTCATTTTCATTTTCAAATGTAGTCCTTCGGCCAGATGGTTTGCAAACCAGAGCAACAGGAAATAGCAAAAAATGAGTTCAGGTTAAAATGTTCAGAGAGAATTTATAATTTCTTCTAACTTAGCTTATCTAAAACCCCTCAACGCTCAGATTTAACTGAGCTTCTTATCCTCTGTGTGAAAACAGCCGTCCATATTGATCGCAGCCTACCAGTACTGACAAATATTGACCCATTGTGACTTCCCACCAGTTTTGCAGATTAGAGACAGGCCACAGTGCCTGTCCAGTGGGAAAGCCTGTGTATTTGCACGTCACAAATGTCCACTGTCCCAATGAAAAAAGCAACTATAAACAGCAGAGAGACCTTGAGTTATTAGGTTTCCCAGGTCTGTATATTTTGGCACGGATGATGTTAATATGTTTCCGACCTGGTCAAAACATCCACAATGCCATGTTAAGTTAACTGTTTTTATCTGTCTTTCCCTTGTCTGATTATTGCTATTCTTATATATTTGACCATGTTGACCAACTAGTGCTTTTACTTACAAACTATTTAGGTGCTATTACTACAGACAGAAAAAGTCAGAGTTAACTTAATAAGTAAGCTGTAATATTGTTATATAAGTCCTGTTATGGCTGAGGAAAGATCTGGAACAGTAGACTTTATAGTGATGATGTTTTGAATTATTTAGTCTAAGTACCATTGCAACTATAATGTGTAGAATGTTCCTGTCGTTAATCATTATTTTTTATCTGTTTTTAGTGCTGTTTAACGATCAACATATTTAATCACGTTTAATTGCATTAATGTCATAGTTAACTCACAATTAATCACACTTTTTTATCTGTTCAAAATGTCCCTTGATTTGTTTTTGTCTCATTATTTTTTTCTAATTTTAACGCTCTTGTCAACATGGAAAAGTGGATCGGCTTGCTTTGTGAAATTTTTTTTTTATTGAAAACAACATTGGCATATGGTCTATTTTAAGCTATTTTAAGAATGTTAAATTTCCCATTTAACATTCTTACTTGGTGAAAATAATCTCTCATACAACGTAAGCAACAGCATGTGAAAAAAATACAAAGTTTGTTAGGCCAAAAAGAATGTTAATCCTACATAAATAAATTTGACGCCAGTAAAATGGGTTTGCGTTAATGCCGTTAATAATTCGTTTAACTGACAGCACTAGTTTTTACCTACATTAGTGATTTTATCTAAACTTGTTTTCCCCCCCATGACCCTATTTATAGCAATATATAACCAATTGGGACTGATATTGAATCCAAAGCCAACTCAGCAGAAGGTAGGATAAAAAATTCTGTCAATAATCAGACTTAAAGTCGGCAACCTGATGGCAGTCAGAGGAAGCAGTGAGCAAGCTGAGGTGTACAGGCAGAGAGGAAGGAAGGAAGGAAGGAAGGAAGG
>NW_022605570.1:359600-365821 GCF_008692095.1 Etheostoma spectabile
GGAAGGAAGGAAGGAAGGAAGGAAGGAAGTAGAAGGCGGCAATGTAGCAAAACCTTGACTTTATATACTGAGGCTAATGGGGAAATCGGGAACAAGGTTGCAGGCAGGTGGCATCTAATTGTATGTTAGTGTAAGTTTTTGATTTTCCTTTTAACCTTTTTAGCATTACTGCCCCCATTAATTAAAAAATTTTGTTAAAATGGATAAGGGCTAAGAGCACTATTATGGAAGTACACGAAGTACATAGAGGGATGGAAAATAGCACCGACCACCCCCCAAATGCTTTTGATTTTGCAATTCTGAATTTGCTCAACCGTATTGTAATATTTACATTGAATATAACACATGATTTCAGTTGAAAGCATTATTTATATGAGATTTTTTGTTTGCCAATTGATGCACGTCATCATTTGTAAGCTGTGCATGGTTAGTCTGTGTAAATAGATTGAACGATGAGACACATTTCACATGTTTTTCCAGGTTTAAGCGAACAAAATCCAGTTCATATCACGTCAGCGTGATTCTACATTTTGTACGTTTAGTACTGAACATGATATGGTGTCGGAGTGAAAGAGTGAAGACGACTTGAACAGATTAGACGTTTCTGGATTTTCTTTACCCCATAGGGATTGGGATGGTAGCAACTTGCCGGTAGGATGGCACATGGAATTAATGTTTACCGGGCCGTTAAAGAAGAAACCAGAAGACAAGCAGTGCAGCTATCTTCTTCTAGGGGTCGGAGACAAAAGTAGAGATATCTATAATACATGGACATTAACAGAGGCAGAAGCAAAGGTTTTAAAATCATGCTATGAGCGAACCATACATAATGCCAAAGTCCCATGTCATTTTCACACACTACAAATTCCATGAGAAGATTCTGGGAGCTAGCAAGCCTTTTAAACAGTTTGTCACGGAATGGGGACTGCTTGTGAAGGACTGTGGACACGCTAACAGAGAAGAAATGATAAGGGATCAAGTGGTGATTGGCATTCATTCACCCAAAGTTAGTGGAAAGCTACTTAATGTCGGATCTGATTTGACGCTGGATAAAGCAGTAGAGATTGCTAGGTCTCATGAAATAGCACAAGTGCAGCTTAAGACAAGCAAGATGGCAGGATAGTTCACATGAACAGTCTGTTCACGCAATTGGCAAGCAATATTACAAGAAAGGTGCTTAGAAAGCACGCCAAAAGAGAACAAAAGGACAACTCAATGACACATACATCATAAGCCAGCCAACTACAGTGTTCACGCTTAAACGTGTGGCTATTGCGTAAAAAAGGCCCATGACACAAACAGCTGCCCAGCAAAAGGGAAACCATGTAAGATATGCAACAAGTGGAACCATTTTGAAAATGTATGCTGTTCCAAGCAAGGAAAAGGAGTCTATGCCGTTAGTGAAAATTAACCAGATGACTATACAGACAGTGAAGATGTCTTTATTGATGCAATAACAGAAGGAAACAATTCTCAAGATACCAAACAGGCTTTTGAAAATGTACAAGTGGGACCAGATAAAAACATGGTCAATTCAAGTTGGACCCTGGGGCCTCAGCTAATGTCACTCCCACACGTACTATCAAGGGATTGGGACATTCTCATACATGGCAGGATCAAGCAGGAGCATGATGAAAACCTCTGTGCCATTCTGCAACGTTCCAGAGAGAGAGAAGGGAAGCTCAACCCAGAAAAGACTGTTGTCTGTGCCGCTAAGGTAAGCTAATTTGGGCACCTCATCACCAAAGATGGAGTCAAGACTGTTGCAGCTATCAAAGAGATAAAAGCCCCAAAGGACAAAGGTGAGCCAGAAACTATCTTTGGCATGGTGAACTGCTTATCAAAATTTGCCCAAGGTCTTGCCAGCATCAATGCGCCTCTGCGTGACCTGTTGAAAGAGACAAAGGAGTTCACATGGGATGCACAGCATGAAGAAGCATTTCAGAAGATAAAAGAGATCATCACACTTGAACCAGGTCCTGTCCTAGCGTATTTTGACCCCAGCAAAAAGTTCACCCTACAAGTCGATGTCAATAAACGTGGATTTGGTGCTGTTTTGTCACAAGACGACAGACCGATTGCATATGCATCAAAAGCACTCACTAACTGTAAAGTCAACAACGTGCAAATCGAAAAAGAGCTTTATGCCATTTTGTTCGGCTGCAAACGCTTTCATCAGTATGTATATGGACACCACATCACAGTGTAGAGTGACCAAAAACCACTGGAATCCATCATTAGCAAACGGTTGGAAAGTGCTCCACATGCCTCGAACACAGACCTTCCAACACCAAGGAGCCCATGATCAGCCACAAGATCCCTGATTGGGCATGGCAGACTGCTGCTACGGATTTGTTCAACTAGAACAATGAACAATAAGTCATCACAGTGGTCTATTACAGCAGGTTTTTTGAGCTTGACAAATTGCACAGCACAACAGCCTCTTCTGTAATACACAAAGTCAAAGCCTTCACCGGACATGGGACAGGCTTAAACTGACCGTTCCGATAACATATGTTCAGCTGAAGGAAGACAGGAATACAGGAGAAACAGACGCCACCTCCTTTCCACTAAAAAACATCACACTCACATTGAAAAAAATCCTGAGGACGCACCACAGACACACAACACACAACAGCACAACTCCTACTTCACAGACCGCAAATAAATTTGCCCCTCTTACCACCACGGACGAGATCCGGACGAGAATTTAAGCCTTTAAGCTGTTTTGGACTTGTAAGACCATGTAAAGGGTGTAGGTGGATTGCTGCCCTTCCATCCAAAAAGAAAAAAGAATGTTATGTTTGGTTCTGATTGCAACGGTGTCATATGTGATACCTAGTTCTGTTTGCAATTTTGTGATTTTTTTGATATTTTAACAGGTGTGTTCATTCACTTCAGTGTAGGACAGCACATTTAATGTCAGAGCAGTAGCTTTGTAAGTACACACTGCAGTTAAGTGTTTCACATATTCACCCATGTTGACTGCATGCAGGTATGTGGATTTGAACCTTCCATGGCCGTGGTAATAGAGTTTAGCCAGAAAAAGTGAACATCATGCGGTGGTGACAGTTAAGTCTAGGCACCACAACAACGCCTTAAGTTTAGGAAAATGGTTATGGTTTGGATTAAGTAACAAGCGTTACCTGGTTGAAAGTATTTTTTTTTTTGTTGTGAAAGGAACTCAGCTGTCCGGTTTGAAAGCGCTGTTGACAGCACAGTGTGCTATTTCATTTCATGATTATTTTTCATTGGATATTGAAGTTTATGTATAAGTGTTTTGGCATGGCTGGCAGAGTGGCACTATAGCCGGGGTATTAGATGGGGGATTTAATTCTTGCATGTTTGGTTTTGTTGATTTTTTTTCTGAAATTGCACCTTTAATGTATGGATGTACTGAATATGGATATTGGACCCCAAAAAGACTAGCTGCTCTTCTTGGCGATGGCTTGTGTTGATCTTCATTACACATTATGTAATGAAGATCAACACAGGTTCTGCCAATGGGGTTTGTAAGCTTAGGGACAGTTTGTGTCAAGACTGCCCAGACTTGTTCCAAACCATCCCTTTACCAGAGCCACACCGCCCAACTCAAATAAATAATGTAGCAATAAACGGTTGAAACTTTGACGACCCGACTGGAATGGGCTCTTTGGTTCTCCTTGTAACTGACTATGACTGCAGTTAATGAATCAAGCGGTGGTGGAAGACATATTCAGATCCTTTACTTAAATAGAAGTACTAATACCACCCTTTTAAAATACTCCGTTACAAGTAAAGGTGCATTGGAAATGTTACTTAAAAAGTATGTAAGTATCATCAGGAAAATCTACTTAAAGTATCAAAAGTAAAAATACTCAATGCAAAAATAGTGGATCGAAACAAACCAAAAAGTTCTGTCGATCAACTAAGTGTCTAATTGGCTAATTGTTTCAGCTGGACTTGTAGGTCTATATATTGTTGGGTAGTTTACTTTATAATAAAACATTGTATCTCAGAAACACTACATGTTTTGTGTGCAGAAATCTTAATTTGTAAAGTAACTAAAACTGCCAAATTAATTTTGTGGTGTAAAAAGTACCATATTTCTCTCAAATGTAGCGGAATAGAAGTAGAAAGTGGCATGACAAGAAAAAACTCAAGTATAGTAAAAGTACCTCAAATTTGTATTTAAGTACAATACTTGAGTAAATGTACTTAGTTACATTCCATCACTGGAAATAATAAGGCCTTTAAGATGAAACTACATTCTGAAATTAATAGTTAGTTAGTTACTTAGTTACTTAGTTAGTTAATCAAAACTGTGTATGTCCACTAAGTGATGACTCACCGTGTTGTGGGAATCCAGAAGTCAATATGTATTCCCCAGAGGCATTATGGGTTTCAATCCACCCCCTCCTCTCCAGGCCAGCTCTTTAGGTCAGCACAAACAGCAGAGGGAAGACAGGGTAGCTACATCAGGTTGTGTGTGTCTCAGTGACTCCATCCAATTTGAAAAAAAAGCCTCTAATTAAATAGTTTAATAGACGATTAAACCACATCATCCAGTGTGTGTTTTTTTTGTTTCGGATGCATTCCTGCATAGCAATCACAGTAGTAGGTCCCAGGCGTGTGCGGTTTTACACAAACCCACACACAACCACACATACACAAAATCAGGTTTTTATGTCTCCATTTATTTCTTTTGGTTTTTTCTTTTATTCCTTCTTTTTTTATTCCCCATGACTTTCCTGTCTCCCTCACCCCCATACCAGGTCTGATGATGTCTCTGGAAAGCAGCACATGTATAGGATTATCAGATGCTGGTAAGGGAGGAGATAATGTTTCTCTCGCTAATTTTCCAGTTTTTTTTTTTTTGTACCATCTTGCTTTGTGCAATGATCTGTCTCTGCCCAGGGTCAGGCTCAGGGGTTGGGTTACTCGTTTCTAAAAGGACTGTGGGCGGAAGGACTCCCGGGTTGAAACCAAAAATCTCGGTCCTGTTCTGCACACTGGCACTGAGGTGTTCTGCCCGCTTTCCAATTAAAGTGGAGGCTCTTCGAATGACAGTGGTATCACTGTGCCACTGGACAGAGAGCAGAGCGGATGGACTCTCTGGTGATGTTGGGATAAGATAAGATACAACTTGATTGTCTGGTCACACAGGAAATGTTCTTGCATCGTTTGCTCCAACAATCAACAGATAACATCTGTACAGTCACCCAAGAAACATCTGACAGACCTTTCAGTCACACACACACTCAAACACACACACACACACACACACACACACACACACACACACACACAACACACACACACACACACACACACACACACACACACCAAATCCAAACATGTAATATTATTACAAACAGACAATTTAATGGTGAATTACAGAATTCATCAAGTGTTAAAAATGGTTTGAATTAAGATGCAGTCCCTGATTCTACGTTCTATAAAAAAGCATCAGAGAATTCCTAGGATGACACTTAATTTAAATAATTTGTTTCTCTGAAGGCAACTATTTAATCTCTGTGCAAAAGTTGTGGATCCTATCCTCTCACAATTCTGTTTTTATGAGAATGCATTATTGTGATAATAATGTACCGTGACAATATAAAGTTCCAGATTGAGATTTAGTGCAATTATAGACTTAGACTTAGAGACTTAGACTTAGCTTTATTAATCCCTTTGGGATGACTCCCGCAAGGAAATTGAAGTTACCAGCATCCGATACAGCATGAGAAGGAGAAAAGAAGAATACAATACCAAAAATACAAAACACAATGATAATAATAATGCACAGGACAACACACAGTACATGTGGTCACAGGGTATAGCAGGATGCACAATGAAATGCTACAGTAGCTACCTCCATGCTACGCACACTGAAAATGTAGAAAACTTGAAATATTTTGTATTGGAAAAGTGAATGAAAAGTGAAGTGAAATATGCAATGCAATCGAACAAAGTAGGATATGAAAAGTAGCGCTGAAAGTGTGGGGAAAAAAGAAAGAAGGACGCTGCGCACAATGAAACCAAAACAAACGAGATACGAAGTAACCATTCGGGGTTGGACTCATCAGATTTCTTTGTACAACATTGCTAATTGACCACTCAATAGTAGTTGCTGACTTTATTAACACACGTGTGTCGACAGGCTGCTTTTCTTCCACTTCCAGTTTATTTCTGCCCCGCCTGCCTGCCCCTTCAACACACACACACACACACACACACAC
>NW_022605570.1:365831-368987 GCF_008692095.1 Etheostoma spectabile
ACACACACACACACACACACACACACACCTCATCCCAGGGCAGTGACCCTGTTTGTAATAAAGAAGAAAAGGGGATTTTTCTTTAATTACTTTCAAAGTAAAGAGGTTCAGACGAGCAGCTGAACCATGCTGAAAGCAAGCCAACGTGCTCAGTCGCTGGCACAGTGCTCAAACTGTCCTCCTGGTACTGTAACCTGACCCAGGAGGAGCTCATTACAAACGGGAGATAAAGATCAACATGATTTTTCAAAACAAGAACATGTTACCCTCCTACTCCAACCGTTTTTTTCAGTTGTTTCCACTACCGCCCTCCCCTTCCTCCTTTTCAAACCTGATCATGTTATTATCATGTCTCGGGCCAGATGAAATCAGTGATGCATTTTTGTTAACTCAGTCAGGATAAAATAGACAGCTAACAGGAGCAATATTGCAACACTGGGCCTGTTGTATCTTTTTATATTTTTACTTCTGCCTTTGATTTCGTTTATCTCTGTCTTGATTTTGAAGTTATCCCTCCCTCTTGTCTTATTCCCAAACCTCAGTTTTAAATCCAGCCAACCACCGACGTTTTGCCTGTGGCTTTTTTTGAGGGGGAATAATTGAATACACAGTCAGGGCGCTGGCATCAGGGTTTGAGAAAATAAACTCCCCTGCACTGCAGCCATGTCAGTATGGCAATACAGCGGGATTTCATTGTTGTGAAACCGATCATATGCAAATGCTAAATAAGTGATTTCCCAACCTCGGTCCATAACAGAAAGTCAGTTCTTGATGGAGATCTTAATTTACATTGTCATTTTAACTGCCAGTAAAGGTTTTGCAATTTTACTTTTACATTGTTTACTACATAAAAATGCGGCCAGTATAAAGCAAAATATCTGTAAGTATCTGTAAAATCTGAATCAGGTTGCAATAATGATTACACCTACATGGAAATTGCCTTGGTGAATGTTGCAAACATAAACAAACATATTAACATATATTAAACATTAAATAATGTGAAATAAACAATACATGCACAAGACAAATATTAACATACAAAGTAACTGTTGCATAATAAAGAAAAAAAAGTCTAAATGGGTTGAGTGCAGAATGTGCAATGGGCTGATGTATAGTACAGGGAAACTCTAAAAAGGTTTCTGTTTTGGGTGAAAACCATGGATGTATACAATAACAGCCTAAAAACTGATCTCATGAAATGGCGTATGTATGACACGTCAATTTGTATGCCATTATTGGCGTGTTAACAAGACACATACTTGCTTTTTAACGTGTTTATCAACCCCGTTTGGCCTCCATTGACTTAAATTTCCTTGCAATAGCGTGAGAATTTACCGTAGCGAGTAGTATGAAAGAGCAAAAATCCGCATTGGGAGGTTGGCCAGGGTGGTGGATGGGTAAAACACGGGACATTCACCCAGGAGACCATAGATTGTGTCCCACGTGTGTGTCATGTTTCTATGAAGCAAACCCCATTCTTCGTTTCCTAAACTTAACCGTCAAGTTCTCTTTTTTACTAAAGCCTACCCCGTTCTTCTTTTCCTAAACCCAACCTTGGTGCCACATTTCCTAAACTCAACCGTCGCTTTCTTCTTGCAATGACACGGCAAGTGGCGATAACACAGCAAGTGGAGATAACACGGCAAGTGTGCGTTTATGTTAAAGCCCGCTCTATACAGCATAGACATACACGTGAATAGCCCAGTGTGTACAGATAACATGCCACTTCAGAAAGTCGGTGTGTATGTTTACGCTGGCTGTATACAGCGTACACTTACAGACGGATAGATCTAAGTGATTACAGGTGGCTTAAGAAAGTCGGCGTGTATGTTTACACAATGTCATGATGCCATGTTGTAGATACAGCGTTTGAGTGGAGCCTCAATTCATTCCCAGTTGCCCAGTGGCGCATCATGCCAAAGAAGTTCGATCTCTGCTTACACAATTATACAGATGATCGTCTATGGACCTCTGCCAGCCGAGTTGGCTACTTCTGGTTTAGCACTCAACTATTCTCGCATTGCCAGACCTTCCACCACAGCGCTGTGAAGGGAGGTATGGCTATCCCAAATGGCAAATCTGTGATGGGAGAAAATCATGCTCCGGTTTATTGGGATTTCTTTAAACCAATCACAATTGTCTTGGTCAATTGGTCATGGTCATCACTAAGCACCGGGAAAACTTGTGTGCTGCTGCTAAATAGCCTCTGGAAGGAACTTGTTTTGGTGGATCACTTGTACATTCAAAAGTAGTTTTAGTCGTTTAACAGAAAACTCAGATTGGACAGAGAGTCTAGCTAGCTGTCTGGATTTACCCTGCAGAGATCTGCGGAGCAGTTAACCATAGTCCTCAGAAATCCATTAGAGTTTAAAATTCTAACACAAACAAAACATCCGGCCTAAATAAGTGAAATCCAGCGGAATTTCCGACAGCAACAAAGCAATCCCGGAAGTGGAACTTCATGGATATAAACTAGCACTCAGCTAACTTGAATGGGGATACAATGATAATCATGCAGCCCTTCTAGACTTTCCAAATGTTATCAGACTGAATGGATCAAATTTTGATAGTGAAACAAGTCCTTTCCTGAGATTGTGCGATCAAATAATATATTTATAATAAATAAATAGAATACATCATATATTATATATATATATATATATATATATATATATATATATATATATAATATGAATGATGTATTCTTTTTATATAATTTGCTTGCCGCACTTCCACATTGTTTTTGTTGAAAATTAAAGGGGATAGATCCCAAAAAGGCATGAATGGATAAAGACATACACACCTTGCATCCTTGTAAAAGAGGACCATGTTTCACATGGTGAGACATCAGGAACACGATTTCAGAAGAGCAAAAACAAATGTGTGCGGGGTAAATGTCTCCAGGGAGGGAACAGGGTTCAGTGCATAATGTTTGGGATCACAGTTCACCTGGACCCTCAAGAGTGTGTGTACTTCTGTTCATGCATGCGTATGAGGAAGTGTTTTGTGCATGTAAGTGTGTGTCAGGGGAACATTGACCGCGGGAGGTGGACCTTTCACCTAAAGGTTAACCAGGGGTGGTCCAGTTGTTGGCGAAAGTGATGGGAGCTGTCTGCCAAGGTTGAAATGCCGGGCTTGTGCTTGTTATTAAAGTTT
>NW_022605570.1:368997-369306 GCF_008692095.1 Etheostoma spectabile
TTTTTTTAACTGCATACTTGGTGAAATATTGCTGCGTGTTTTGCTTGGTTCTCGTGAGGAAATGTTTGGAAGATACACTTTTTTCCTATTTCAGCTATTTTATTGTACAGATAGCTCAGCTAACCTATCTAGGCTCTAGGACCGTTAACTAACCATTGTTTTCTCGATTAATCGATTAGTTGAATGTTAGAAAATGTTAAACTGTTGTTCAGTGTTTCCCCAAAGCTCAGTCCGTAGGGAGTTGGTTTGGGAACCGGAGGTTGCTGGTTCAACTCCCCGTACGGAGTGTGGATTGGTAGCTGGAGAGAT
>NW_022605570.1:369316-374293 GCF_008692095.1 Etheostoma spectabile
CTTCACCTCCTGGGCACTGCCAGGTGCCCTTGAGCAAGCCACCCACCCCACCAACCGCGCAGGGCGCAATGTCTGTTGCAACAATGTCTTGTTGTCCAACTTAAAAATATCCAGTTTACTGTCAAAGAGAAGTGAAGAAACAGGAAGCCTCATCTGAAATAGATCATGACATACTGTTCTGATATCTGTCAAGTATTGTCAGAAAGTTTGCAGCTACACGTATATTTTTGATGATGATTGATAGATCATATTAGACTGACGGTGTGCGTCAGTAAGCTTGTTTGCCACTATTATCTTGGGTTGTGCCACATGTAAGTCCATTTTAGTTTATTTAGATAAACAATATACGTTATACTACATGCACTGTATAACAATACATGTTATTACAATATTAATATAAGTATATTACCACTACCCAGATATACACATGGTTATCATCAAACCCATTCCTAGTTATTACATCGGTTACCTTCTTGTCACCTTATTACCCCAACATTACAGCTTATTACTGTGATGTATTACCCAGTTTACAAGTTATTACATTTATATTACCTCTTTAATATCACACTGTTACCCCACTATTGTCATCTTATTGCCATGGTGGTTATAATATATATTCATTTATTTGTTGACTAATGGATCAATCTTTGCAGCTCTAAACAGCTCTAAAAGTGAGAATTCTGTTGAAGCAGAGAAAGCACGGGGGTGTACACACTGTATGTTGCATTATTGTAAGTTATTGTATGACTTACGATTTCTGTATGCTGTATATTAGCCCTTTGAGATTTCCTTGTGAAATGTAAAGGGCATTATAAATAAAATGTATTATTATTATTATTATTATTATATGCCTAACTATTTGTTTTCTCCCTGTAATAATATCATATTGTAAATTAGGGGCAGGACTTTATGAGCATTATGCTTCCGCCTGCTCCCTCTCAAACTCAAGTTTTATTTTATTTTTCCCCTTATATAGTGTATTGATTATTCAAGATGAATAAATAAAAATTAATCTAAACTAAAGCATCAAAAACATTATTGATAACTCCATTAAATGCAAGTCTCCCAGGGAGTAAGCACGCATAGGGTTTCCCAGCAACTTAAATGGAATGCAGTTACTCATGTCCCACCTGTGCTTTTCCTGCTATGACAAGTCAAAATGTCTTGTGTGGAAAAAGGTCAGCTGCTACACACAAGTTTCACACAATATTAAGTTCTGTGTGCATGCCCATAGCAGAGCCCTTAAATAGGCTAATCATTTCCTCTCTCCCTTCGCGATAAAAACACAGAGAATTACATCATTGGTTAATGTTTGCAGTGCATAGCCGTAGAGGAAATGCAAGCCTTCCACACACAGGTTTCTTCTACAGGGTTAATGTTGTGACTGCTCTGCAAGAGTGAGGGATTGACTTAATGTCTGTGTCAAACGAAAGCTGTCATGGGCTGTTAACTTATTACAGACAGTAGGTTTTTTTTTACACTTTGTGTCATTGTTTTTTTTCTTCGTCGTTCCTTCTGTTGCAATGAGACTTTTTTTGTGAAATGAGCGCAGATTTCATGTCGCTGTGTAGCATACCTTAGGCATATTTATTTCAGTTTTGTTTTCCTGTCCCTTACAAACTCCATAAGCACTGATTTGCTAATTTGCAGGTCAAAGATGTCTCGGTATCTGGGCTTTAACAGCTGGATTTTGATGAAAGGTAAACAATCTGTAGATGTCTTGGTCATTCAACAACATTGCAATGATTTGTTTTCAATGAAGGTTTGAACTACATAGCTGGAGACCTACAGCCTATCAATGCTGAATTGTCCGGAGAGACACTATTAGTCTCTTTTTTTTTTTCAAATCTGCAAGTCCTCCTGTTTTTTCTTTAATAATGAATATGTTTCTGACAGCAAATCCTTCAGAGTAAAAGCATTATCTCAACAAATGTAAAAGAACAAGTCCAAATTGTTCTACTTTACTTAATGTCAAGAGAATTATTCATGACACTTTAATAAAAGCATTTCACAGTGTAAACAAACTAAGTCCAAATTTCTGAAGGAACATGTTAATGACAGCCAATGTTAAAACCAACATGACTGTTAAATGTAATGTTAACACATAAAGCTAAACGGTTTCTGATTTCTAAGTTTGGGCCAGCTATGACATATTTATGGCAGATTATGTTGGCTTGGTTAACGTCAAGTTGTTTTAACACGGACATCTCAAACAATGCTAACGTTGCATAAAAAGGTCTCAGCATGTATGAAATGACAGTCGTAAACATTCATTAGACTCCTTCATGTTCACGTCAGGTGACAAGTCAGTCTTACACACAGCCCTTCAAATGAAGTGTTGCCATTTGTTTTAAAATGGTATGAATGTCAGAACACTCTTGTGGCCTGTACTGTTTCCTCACACTAAGTAAATGAGAGATGTTTTGAGCTTATCCTCAGGATTTGGATTGTGGCCGATCTGATTATCGTTACATAAAATAAAGCCAATCAGGATCCAATCCTTTCTTTACTATTTCCCCCCACTTGCTAGTTGTAGTTATCCTTAATGACAGCCAGGCTCTACAATGTAAGCATTTTACCATATATGCCAGTGAACCTAATTTTTGAACCAGGACCTTAAGTATTTTGATCCAAACCATACAACTACATATGTCATTTATTCCTACCATTTTATACAACGCATAGGAGCGTTTCATGAATAAATTCCCTTAGAGGTGGCAGGAATTAACCCAGGAGCGTTTTTAGTCCTTATATCTAAACCAGAGAGGGATAACGGTTTTAAATACATCTTTAATGTTGTGAAACGGTCAACAGTTAAATTAGTTATAAAAATAACATGATTGGGCATTGAAAAAGATCATCGTTTGGGTTCAAATCGATACATCAGTCACGTTACTTCACTTCTGATTACGCATGCGACACAAAATGCGTTGCGGTTCAGTTTGTTTCATAAATATAAAAAGAAATAACTTTACTTTAGGACACAAAGAAGTGGGACACGACCCCTGATCTCCTGGGGGAACGTCCTGTATTTTGTTGACCATCGTTCTTTGCTTTGCTTCTGTCACTATAAACGTGGATATAAGTCACAATTTACTTGAACAAACCACTTATGGGGGCATTTTTCGTGGAAGAACAACTTCTTTGGATTATATAGTTTGTTCAAGTTTATTGTGTTTCTGAACCATTACATTGAAGTTCACATGAGGAGAGTTGACAAGACAAATGTGAAATACGAGACAAGAGATGCCCCATCAAATCTCTTTGTGCCTCGCCTATTGTCTGTCAGTCCCCAGCTCACCACAGGTACATAATGAGCCATCTAAATCTATTAGACCTCGATCAGCTGATCGGTTGTTGTGGAGCCTGTCGTTGCCCTGTGAAGAATGTTTCAGTGCCACCAAATGTCACACAGCTATGCAGAACAAGGAAATGAGTTAGAGGTAAACACATTCTTCATCGGCTTGGGAAGGTTTGTATCCATAAACAGCTGTCACCGTTTAGTTGTTCTTCTTAAATGGTTAGCTCGTCACCACTCAACTCCTAGACTACAAGGTCTTTCTGGTTAAATGATATACTAATCGGGGCGGCCTATAGCTTTGAAGCTGCCCGGGTTCAAGTCCGACCTGCGGCCCTTTGCTGCGTGTCGTCTCCTCTCTTTCCAGTCTATCCACTATCTAGCAAAGGGCAAAAGGCCCAAAAAATGATCTTAAACTGTGTATTCATTTATTGTAAACAATACAATAAAGTGAGTTCACTGCTGTCAAAAAAAGCCAGGAAAAAACTTGTGAGGTAGTGTAACTAAATAATGCAGCGTTCCAGACACAGTTTTAAGCCGTAAGTTACGGCTTCAAGTCACGACTCACGACTTGGTAGCATTCCAGGCAAAGTCACCACAAACCCTTCTAGCTAGCGTTAGCTTGCTAGCAGCTACCTACAGTTGACGTTATCTGATACTCGCGATTTCTAGTCAGTAACATATTTTGGGCAAATGGGTGCGCACGCTACACGGAGAAAAAAATGAGAGAAAAGAAAAAGAGACTAGCTGTCCGGAGGATAATCAGCTGAGATTGTGTGTGTGAGTCCTTGAGAACTGTAAGTAGTAAAACTTACAATATGTTGTCAGTTCATGTTATTGGTCTATAATTCTGGCAAAGTTAAAGTTAGTAGATGAATTTGTTGTTTGTGTTCTTCACCTGTTACCTAGGTTACACCTGGCCATTGATTCATAATGGAGATTGTTGAACGCCCTCGCTCAAGTTTGTATTTTAGGTGCATTATTTACATGGTACAGAAGGCTAGTTACACTGCATTAAGATAATTTAATTAATAGTGGCTTTATTGTTATTATTTACTAACATTTATGATTCCTATGCATTGTGTGTGTAGCCTTTACAATGTCTATTTATTTATTTGCAAAACCACACACACACACACAACACACACACACACACACACACACACACACACACACACACACACACACACACACACACACACACAACACACCACTCACACATTGTAATAAAGTTGGTGCTTGGAACAGAAACACTTGGGGCCAAGTTGGAAACCAGAATCAGGTTTAAATCCAGTCCTAATCTAGTCCTCAGTAACAAGTTTCAAATAATAACACTGTAGTTTCCGTTATTTTTTGCGTCATCAATACCAAATTGAAACTAATTGGATGGTGATATACAGACTTCTCACAAAATCTAAATTTAATTCATATCTCGCTACTCAGTCAGAATCTTATTAACCTGGAGTCTCTGTCACAATAAACAGGCTATATGTTTTAGGCCTATTGGCAGACATCCATTTAAAATGTAGGCAACGGCATATAAAGAATAAAGAACCTTTTGTCCGTGTCCACTGTAGTTTCTCAGCGTGCTCTCTAGTAACATCTGTCTGGTCCAGGTAGCCCTCTCATTCGCAAGGCTACTTTTACTTTTATACTTTAAGTAAATTTCCAAGCCTGTA
>NW_022605570.1:374303-376730 GCF_008692095.1 Etheostoma spectabile
TTTACTTGAGTAAAGAAGTTAAATCAGTACTTCTGCTTTTACCAGAGTATTTTTTACCACAAGTATCTGTACTTCTACTTGAGTACAGGAAGTGAGTACTTTTACCATCTATGCACTGCAGTAGCTTAAAAAAAAATCCACTCCAACTCTGCCTGGCTGGAGCAGATGACTAATCATAGAACACCAGCTTGGAGTTGCGTAAAACTGGTGAAACTGGAGTGGAAACTGAAAGTTTTTGTTCAAAGGGATTTCCTCTGAAATACATTTACCTCATTATATACATGGGTTTTGACCAGATTTAACATGAACATCCAACATTTTGACATTATAGATATGACAGGAAATACATAAAACCACAATAGTTCCACTTTAAAGGCTGCAAACTTAATCAAATCCTATTACGAGCAGGACAGAGCTGCTACTTCCCCTAAAACCACTGGTTGCTTCATAAGAAATATTGGTGCTTTCAGAACATGTTTTTGTCTGAAAGTAGCTGTTGTCAACAGTTAGTTGTAGATCAGCCCCGATTCTTCATAAAACCCCTGACTTCCCCTTGACTGCCACATGACGACGCACTTACCCTTTTAACTTATAGATTTATCACCCCCACCTTTTAAAGTAGTGATGTGAACATTTATGTATGACTGTGTGGTCCATTAACCTTCTTTTCTTAGCTATGTTCCCTTCCAAATGCTTCTGAAACTTTACTCTTTTTTTCCATTATTCTGACTGCTTAGCGTCACACAACAAATCCCGGTGTTCATTCTCATGACAGCATCACTCTTCCCCCAACATGCCCATACACACACATTTCTTCCTTACCTACAAATGCTCATCAGCCATAAACTCTTAGACTATGATATCATCAGTAAGCATCCACACAGGAAATCGTTCTCATCAGAACAGAAACCATAAAAAGCCTGCATGGTAAGAAAGCCTGGTAAATAATAACATACATAGATCATATTTTAAGATGTACGATGGATGATATAATGTAACCCGGTCAGTCAACCCTCCCACTGTGGTTGTAGTTCCTGGTGATGAGGATGAGCTACAGTTCACTACAGGCGACATATGAGTCACCGTGCTTTTATGGACAGATGTAAGAAAACAGATAAATGTGTCAACAGTGGATTTGCTTTGTTCTGCAGATGACAAAAAAATGATTAAAAAAAAACAAATTCATAATTTGGCACGCCTTTTGTTTAACCTTCATGTTGTCTTCGGGTCAAATTGACCCGTTTTCCTACATCTATGTTATTTTTATTAACCCAAAATAACATGATTGATTTCACACAAGGCTCTTTGCCAAGTACAAATCTCTACTTTCATTATTTTTGGGGTGTCTTATTCAATTTCATAGCATTTGAAAAAAAAATGTAAGAGGTTTTGAAATACTATTGAGTAAAAGTTGACATATTCCACTCTGTGATTATCCATCAACATACTTTCCTTCAATTTTAGTCTAAATAATTCCTAATTTCTGTTTTTTCCTATAATGTATAATTTCTTATAAATGAGGCTTATTGACCATAAATTCCAAAAATAAAGTTAATAAGTTAGTGTTACCTGGTGATCAATAAAAGTGACAAACATTGAAAAAAAGCATCAAAAGTGTTGAAAAAATGACAAAAACGACAAAAACGTAAGAAAGAAGGGCTGGACGATGCGATAGGGAGAAAATCCAATATCACAATTGACCAATACCTCAATATCGATACCGCAATGATGTTGTGATGTTGACACTTTGTGCTTTCACAAAATATTTACACAATGAGATTTTTGATAAATAATTATCAATAATGTGGATATAATGACTGAGTAAAGGCAAATGCAACAGTCTGGTAAGTTAAGAAAATGACATTACGTTACTGTAATGCAGCCTTTAAAACCAAGAAAAAAAAACAATCATGGCATATTACAAAATTACGACATCCAAAATCTAAGATGATATCTAGCCTCATATCAAGATATCGATACATCAATATATTGCCCAGCTCTAGCTACAGCTATGCTTTAAACTAAATGCTAACACCAGCATGATCAAACGCTTGATATGACATGCTGATGTTTAGCAGGTATATTGCTTATCATGTTTACCATTTTGGTTTAGCATAGTACATGCTAACATTAGCTAATTATTAGTGCTGTCAAACAATTGACATATTTATTTGGAATTAATTGCATTAATGTCATAGTTAACTCACAATTAATTTCACATTTTTATCTATTCTAAATGTTGCCTCTTTTGGTCTCATTATTTTTTCTCATTTTAACGCTCTTATCAACATGGAAAAGTGGATTGGCTCGCTTTGTGCAAATGTTTTTTTAAAATTGAAAACAAAATTGGCATACAGCCTATTGTAGTGTTAAATTTCACACGTAACATTCTAACTTGGAGAAAATAATCTCTCACACAATGTAACA
>NW_022605570.1:376740-376856 GCF_008692095.1 Etheostoma spectabile
ATAAAAGGGTGAAAAAAACACTTTGATGAGGGGGGTTGGAGAATTAGCTTCAGCTGTGTACTTAGCCATCAAGTAGTATTTCAGACTGGACGTGCTGCGATGATAGCTCAGTTCAC
>NW_022605570.1:376866-377045 GCF_008692095.1 Etheostoma spectabile
AAAACACACAGATCACTTTGGTCTTGTCAATGGAACCATTTGGCAAGGTTTAAAAAGTAAACTTTCCATTCAGAATCTTATTGGCGTCCAGTTTGGTGTCTTGCACTCACCATCCACTCAAAACCTAATGTTTCTACTCTTTGGCCACCTCGCAAGCCCAAACGGCGTGTGTGCAGCGT
>NW_022605570.1:377055-386874 GCF_008692095.1 Etheostoma spectabile
TTTTGTTTCCGGTCTAGCTAGATCCGGTGTGGTGATATAGTTTTTCTAACGTTACTAGTTGTTGCAACATTATGTGAAACAAAACTACAAAGTTTGCCAGCCCAAAAAAAGAATGTTAATCTCACGATAAAAAAATCTACACCATTAAAATGGGTTTGCGTTAACGCCGTTAATAACGCGTTTAACTGACAGCACTACTAATAATCACTAGTCATTTGTTAATTAAGGTATTTGGTCATGAACTAAAGTATTGAACAAATTAAAATTTGCACCAAAATGTCCAATAGTCTGGGTCGAAGGGATATTTAAAACCTGTAATGCTTGGAGGGATAACTTGTGTGTGTTAGTGATGGGTGAAAATGAGCGCATTTTTTGAACAACTCTTTAAGTGTCTGGTATGTACCATGTCAGCCTGTGGAAGGTACAGGAATCTTTGTCTCAAACGAGGGCGCCAATGACTGACTCAAGTGGAGACAGCCTGCCAGCTAACTGAACGAGCCGAAATGAACCGTTCTCTTGAAATGTAGTGTCTGCTACTTGCCTAGAAACAACAGAAAATTACTGCAGTCCAATCCCATTTCTGAAACGATATATTGAGCTTACAAAGCCTACCAACATAAAAGTGGGATG
Organism: Etheostoma spectabile; assembly: GCF_008692095.1. Lineage (NCBI taxonomy): Eukaryota > Metazoa > Chordata > Actinopteri > Perciformes > Percidae > Etheostoma > Etheostoma spectabile. Next base: position 377,686 of record NW_022605570.1, read on the forward strand.
CTGAATCAATGTATCATTTAATAATGTAAAATGTTCTTGGGCGGGCAGCACTGGCTGTCAAACATGCAAAAGCATAACAGTGTCATGGAGAAATGCCATATTCAGCAAAAAAGTATCAATTATCAAAAGGTTTGATACATTTACATGTATAAACATGAAGAATTGAGTCAGTAAAAATAATCTGTTAACCCATCACTAGTGTGTGTGTGTGTGTGTGTGCGCCAATAAATCCCCTTCACAGACTAGAAGGAACTTCCTCAGAAAACCGTTTTCTTGTTATCCAGATTCTGTGATTACCTGTGTACAGGAGAAAGGGAGAGGAATGTTTATTACAAACAAGTCACTTCAACTATGTCTAGCTAACCTGAGCTGTAGTTAATAGGGATGAGCGAGTACAGCATTATCTGTATCTGTATCTGTATCTGTTTACCGGACAGACAATATCTTACCGGATCCGTACTCGGAGTGGGCGGGGCCAAACCGGAAGTGGTCATATTACCAGGAAGTGGGTCGGGTTCTCTTGAAATGGCAGGGCTTTAACTGGTATGTTATAAGCATGCATTGATATGAGTTGATCAAAAATTGTTATATTTATTGCTGATTAAACCTATTTACATGACAGCATTGAGCTTCAGTCAATAGTTGTCATGGTAACAAACAAACTATCAGAACGTTTGCAACAATGAATAACACATGGGTCGCAATATGAAGTAAATGTAATGAACAAGAGTTTTCATACTCAATATACTTTCTTTTTTAACTTTTTTTTTTGTATGATCAGGTGGATTTTTTTTGTTTTTTTGTTTTTATTTTTTTTATTTTTTTTATTTTCACCCAGGTGTGTGTGTGTGTGTGTGTGTGTGTGTGTGTGTGTGTGTGTGTGTGTGTGTGTGTGAGAGAGACACAGAGAGAGAGGGGGCGGGGGGCAGCTGGCAGAGACGCAACGGGAGTTGCATTTAAACCAAGAAGGATGTCTGAAACCCACGTTCACCAGAAATCTACTGGTTACTATGTCTGTAAGTAGGCCTACTATAAACCGAAGTTAAAAACAAACCTGAAGCTGAAGAAACCCTAAACGTTAACGGAACAGATCCGCGGACCGAATTGACTGAAGTAGCGGGAGCGAGCGAGAGAGATAGAGCGAGCCAGCAAAAGAGAGAGAGAGAGAGAGCGCAAGCGAGCGAGAGAGAGAGAGAGAGAGAGAGAGAAAGAGAGAGAGAGACAGAAAGAGAGAGAGAGCGCATTTCTCCATGTTCTGTGTGTGTGTGTGATTGATCCGAGCAGGTTTGTAGGCGGGGGGGCGCTGTGATTATCACAGAGCGCTGCGCGGCCAGTTGAGGAGTTTTATTCAATCCGAGCACGGATATTGACTCGTATTACTCGGTTAATACTTGTACTCGGCAAACGTGCTTTATCCGTACCGGATACTCGTTTCAGCCGGATACTCGGATCACCCCTAGTAGTTAATGTTTAGCTAACCTCAACCTACCGTTTCGTTGTCCTGCTGACAACAAAACGCTGTGAATGTTGTTGCTGTAACCCAGTAAACGTTTATCTGCAATGCTGGGACCTTCAAACTCAACACGCTTTATTTTTCTTTCACATTCCTAAGCAAAACTATAACACTTTGTTCAGTTTGTGCCATCATTCCCCAATTGTAACAGAACTGTGTGGAGTGTGTTGAGTGCTGTGCCAAGGCCTGCGTTTTCCCAAGCATCATAAACTGCCCTCAATGCATGAAAATGGCCGTAGGGTGCCCTGTAAAGAGACCAGGGGATGTGAGTGTGTGTGTGTGTGCCAAAGCTTTATGGTATGTTGCACACAGTATGTTTGACTATTAAACACATATTGCCCTGTATACTTTCTTGTTTGGAACAAGTTAATCTCGTATTGCCAGACCTATCAGCCCTGTGGAGTTTGGTCTGGCTACACCACACATTCAACGCTTCTGGCTTGCTTGCATTTCTTTAAACCAATCACAATTGTATTGGGTGGCACTAAGGTCTGGACACAATAACGGTAGCTCTGCAAGCTGGTCTTGGGAAGGAACTTGTTTTGGTTGAACATTTGCACCCCACAGAAGAAAACGTTGCATATAATACTAAATGAACGAATGAATTAACTAATCACGATACAGTAATGTGAGCTATTTAAATTAGCTGGATACATGGTTAAACGGAATGTGTATCATCGTGGGAACTTATCCACAGCGTTTTGTCACAATCGGTCCCGTCAGATAGTAAATGCATAATGCATAATGTATAAACATTCTTTGTAAATCTTTACAATCATCACCTGAAAGAACCAAGTAGGCATGCCTTATTGCATTATCCAATCTTTCTATGCTATTTTCAGCGTTTAGCTTGCTAGCCCAAAGTCTGTTGTTGTTTTCAGAAGGGAACAGAGTTTGAGAGCGACAACACGTCCATCTTGCACCTATCTTGCACCCCAGTGCAGCGTGGCATGAAGCAAGTGTCTTTGCTACTTTAGGACCGACCCAGTTGTTAATTTCCCGTCCCGCGCCCGCCACGTTTAAATAGCAAATGTACCTGCGGCCATCTTTGCCCCCATGGGCGTGCTGGTGTAACAGGGAGGTGTGTTCAGGTGAATTTTTGGCGTATTGCTATCTTGCAGCTTGTAGCAGAAAGTGATTGCTCCATTTACCAAAAATAACCTGGTCTAAAGTCAGCATTTCAATGTTATTTTAACAGTGCATTAGTAAAATGTGCCTAGGCTCGTGCACAGCATGCACACTATGCTTTTTACACATACATAGGGAAGCGCAGCAGCACACACATATGCAAAAGATTAAAAATAAAAATATTACGGTGCAAATCTCCTATTGTAATATCAATCAGCCAAATGTAAAAAACCTGCCTGGCTTTTAAAGGGAATGGGAGATGTCACTCTGAGTTTTATTTTATTGGTTTGTTGCATGTTACGCCCAAAACACATCTATGAATATTAATGAAGACACTAAGTACAACCCTTTTGAACCATGCGCCCGGCACACAGACCATTATTTCCGCCATCAAACTAAGAAAAAGTGGATCTGGACACGCCTTATACACACCTGTGACATGCGCTTCACGCCGTGAAGTTTGTTAAAATAGGGTGCAGAGAGGGTAGAAGGTGACTGACATTGTTGCCAGGCAATTATCCTGGAAATGTACTTCCGTTGATCCGGACTAGCGTTGACCTGCTTATCTTTTTAGTGCAACATTGCTCACTATATGATGAGAGGCTAATAACTACTGTATGTGTTCTCTTTTTTTAGTATACAGTGGCTTTGCACTTTAAAACTTTACTTCTTTGGGTGATTTGTGTGTGTGTGTGTGTGTGTGTGTGTGTGTGTGTGTGTGTGTGTGTGTGTGGTGTGGTGTGTGTTTTAATGGAGAGATGAATTAACCAAGCAACTAATCTTAGGGATGCAATCAGACACAAACATGACATACACCCCCAGAGAGAGGTTATAAAATACCTGGCTATATCCAGTGAAAAGAGATAACAACAGCGGTGAGACCCAGTACACTAAGCACAAAATACACACACACACACCACACACACACACACACACACACACACACACACACACACACACGCACACACACGCATACAGGTGGGCCAATCAGGTCATCTGGAATCAGTTAATGCTCCCCAGGATAGTTTCTCCACTGCTGCTGTTTAGCTGTTTGCCAGCTGGCCTCAGACCAGCGTACTGAAGAGACAATTGGCCTCCTCTGGGAGACAGACAGACACACAGGAAGGAATCATTGACACCTGAATCATGAGAGGGAACATCTGATCAAATATTAAGGCTTGAGATAATAGCTCATGTAAGGATTTAATCAGCGAATGAGTGCATATACACAGTATATTTAAGCAGCCAATCCTCACTGGTGTAAGTTGAGATAAAGATGGCAAACACTGTGAAACCATACAGAACCATGATTATTGTTGTATTGAAATAAACTGAGGAAAATATGTAATGATCAACTCAGCTCATGCAAAGCAGGTACAATAACCGCTTGTTTGCAATCAATGAACATCTAGAATGGCATCATGCGGTGGAAAAATAGGCTACATTGTTAAAGGATGCTTAGCTCTGAAGCACTTCAGAGTAAAAGATTGTCTGCACTTTTAGTATGAGTATTACACATTTAGCTATGGTTGAGTGAACAGTTTGTAATTTATGCTAATGCTTGCTCTGGGGCATTTTTTTTAAATGACTTGAAAAGACATGATAGTACCTGGCAATCCATCCATCTCTCTTGTAAACAAAGCTGATACAGCATGGTGCCCGTATGTCTGTCTGCCTGTTTGTCCCCCCCCACTTCCCCCATCTCTCCTTTTGGGAGACAAGAAATAAAATGCCAACTACCTGCTCTGATTTAGCCTGATTCCAGACCTCTGAATTGAAGCCCCCATCACCTCTGGTGTTGTGGTAATCAAGTCAAGCCAATCGAGGATTTTTTTAGGCGGTGTTGAAAATAATAATTGCATCGATGCATCGTGATTCAGATGTGGACAATTCTGCTTCGAGGCAGTGACAGACCTCAATTGATTATTGCCTACTGATGTTAGTTGATAATTTTTGTTAATAATGTTTGTTGCTTTTTTAGTTTTTACCTTTTAGTCTAGTAGCCAGCCCACAGAGCCCGATTGTGAACACGGAAATGTTGAGTACACCAAAGTTTTGTTGCAAAAATGTGAAGTATGAAAGTTTTGCAAAAATGTGAAGTATGGGTCCCCAGCATACAGAAAATGACGGATGCTAATTTGCATATGTAGAGCAATTTGCATAATTAGCATAATTAGCATTATTAGCAAAATCGTCCAGATTGACAATAGATTTTGCACTGTGCAATCAGTTTCTACAATATTGAAGTGGTTTAAGAGGTTTTGTTGGTTGCCGGCTGTAGTCAGACTCCACTACATTCAAGAAGTGTCTTTTTTTTTTTTTTTAGAGCAGTTACAATAAAAAAGGGGATCATATACATATCTAACTGCTTGAATTTGTAGATGAAAACCATGTGTAGCAATATGTTATAAATTTCGGCATACCGTGGTACATAGTGATATCACATTGGATTGAATCGTTGACATGATAATCGTAATAGAATTGAATCGTGACACCAGTGAAGTTTCACACCCCTAATTTGTATGCAGGATTAGGAATAGGGACATTGACTTCTTATACCAGAGCAAAACAAAAAGTGAGGCAAAATGGACACGTGGACATAGAGTTCCGTTCATATTGGACAATAACACATTTCAGGATTTACGTCCACTGTTCAATGCAAATGCAAGAAGTAGTTTGTGCTCTCTACAGATCTAACTCTTTTGTCCTGCATGACGCCTGGGTTTGCATCCAATTATAGACCTGTATTTAACGTTGGCACTGTAACCAGAATCTTTCCTAAACTTTTAACAAAAGTGATTTTCTCACTTTGCACAATGTCCAGATAATTAGGTTGAGACATTGTCTAGAGTTGCCCTTTACCACATGTAGCACACAACAGGAAGCAGTTACATTAACCTATACTAATATTGGAAAAACCTCCGATACTGCTTAAAATGCTGGTAACAGTATCTGCAGGTCCTGGAGTTTATGCATCAATCTGATACCACATATTTTAGCCCTAAAGAAAAAACTACTGTACATATATATATATATATATATATATATATATATATATATATCATTCATTCGTTGTTTGTGTTTGTTTCATGCATTACAAAGAGTTTTCCCTAAGCCAGGCCCTACAGCAATGATAGCAATCTAATCACAGGGATGGTATTGGATCAGTACTAAGTATTTTTAGCAGTGAGTATAGGTATCAGAAACTGTACTGGGAAGAAAAAAATGTTATCAGACCATCTATTCCTAGAAATACTTCTAGGCGACGGGTGGTGCCAGGGTAGAGCATGCAGGAAGCACGACATGAAGCAGATTTCATCGTGGTCACATAGCTGTTTCATAATTTGGTCCAAAACCCTCAAGTCTATTGCTGTTCCTTGAATTTGTCTGATCATTTTGGCGCCAGCCCCTACCAATAGAAGTTTCCAAATCTTCTTGTCTCTCCAGTGAGACTTTTTCATTGCTGTCTTTGTGTAAACGACCCTTCTTCATCTTCTTCTTCTTCTTCTTCTTCTTCTTCTTCTTCTTTTTCTTCTTCACCCTTGAATGTCTGTATTCTTCCAGCTTTTACGCCAGCTTAAATATGATAGAATCTTCGTTAACATGCCCACTTGCTTGCTATGATAGTCAGCTGCTCTATTCACAAATGGGCTCAATTTGACTTTACACCAACTTTGTTTAAGGGAGCTAGCAGGGTAATGTCCATTTATTGCCTGCTTCAACTGAAATGATCATGGCGTTCTCACATACAGCTCCTCAGTGTTACAGTGCATGTGTGAAAGCTCATGCATTTTCATTGCCTAACCATACCCAATTGTTTATTTTCCCTAACATATATATATATATATATATAATATTATTATATACCTAACCTATGGTATACAGTGGATGCTATGCAGAGCCTGTTATATATATATATATATATATATATATATATTTATTATATATATATGTACAGAGAGAGAATTTAGAAAAATTGTCATTGGATGTAATCGAGTATACATCTTAATAATAATAATAATAATACATTTTATTTAACAGCGCCTTTCTAACACTCAAGGACGCTTTACAGAGAATAAAAGACAGATATAGGGAACATAAAAGTGTAAGTAGTAATAACAAAACAGATAAAACAAAAAAACAAAACAAACAAAACAAACAAACAAAACAAAACAGGAACAGTGTATTTACAGATAAGCGAGCTGGAACAGATGGGTTTTTAGTCTAGTTTTGAACAGAGGGAGAGAGTTGATCTTGATGTCCCTATTGCACTTGCATCATAAAAGAAGATAAAACTTTTATGTTAGATTGCACTGGGATTTCCAGACTTGAAGCACTGGCTATTGTATCCTATTGGTGATTCATTGGCTGGTGTGAAGGCCATTTTCAAGCCTCTAATATGGAGAACATTTATGGTGTGTAATAATTCAAATCTCCTATCTATAAATCTGTCCCCAGGCTCCTTCTGAGCTAGACTTTTGTCTTAATTTTGGCTGGATACTGTACTGAATACTCTCTGTGCAGATACCACATCTGCAGGCACTGTATGCAGGCATACTGGACAACCCTATATTTCTAATTGAAAGGGGAAAAAAACAAAGGGAAAAAGCTATGTTGGCTCAATGTAACACTATTGATATGCCATACATACTGTAGTTAATTGTGAAAATTGTTTCAGCATTTTGTTCTCAGGTAAAAAGCATCCAACAGGAGACATTTTCACTTGTCATAGAAGGTAAAGCACAGGTTTTTAACGATGGCTGCGTTCAAGTCAAGTGTCCCAGTTAGCCATGATAGTGTGACAGTGAGACAGCATGCATGAACCTGAAGCAGCTAAATGGAATACAGCCATTGTGACAGTGGTCTGTTTGTAAGTGTCTATGGTGTTTGTTTTAACTCCTATAAAAGGATCCGCTGAATCACGCTGGATTGGCACAGACAGTGCCAACCGTCTTGGAAATTGAGACATGGCCTTTTCATTGCTGGACACTTGATTTGATTTGCAATTTAATTACTCTGCACTCAAGAATGCAATTGGACAATAGCAGATTCCTATGGACCGTTCTGTTTACATTTATGCTTTGCAAGTGATAAACCCTTAAGGTTCTGTACCCTCTTTTATTCTGGTGCCACAATATTAAGATTGCAATGGATCCAAGAAATATTTGGTTGAGAAGCGATTGTTGTGGTGGAAAAGATGAGAGAATAGGGTCAGGTTGGCATGATGCTTAGAATGTAACTTCATTAGCTGTTTGTCTATGTCATTGGCTGACTGGTTACTTTTTTAGTAGTTGAAAAGCATGGTGGATGATAGAAGGGAGAGAGTGAGCTATGCATGTCTAATGACCACAGAGCTTAAAGCCAACCAGCTGGCACAAACCTGTATGCTGTAATATCTGCTGCCAGCAACCCACTGGCACTACTAAGCAACTGTCGTCATTCCCTTTATGAAGTATGGACACCCTTGCATCGCAGCGGACAAACAGACCGAGCTTGTTGAGCTGTCAGTCATATTAACGAGCCAGTAAAATCACACCCTCTTTGTTGCAGGGGTGGGACCCTAGGTAGGGGGTTGTTGCCTTGTTAAAGTTAATGAGTGCTCATATCTTTTACTGGCAAATTTTCACCTGCATTGCATGGAACTCAAACACCGCAGCCTGTCTCCTTTCCAAACGCTGCTGCTACTGTTTTTTTGTTAATGAAAGGATGACGCAAGTGTGTTGTGTATGGTGTATGTAGGTGTGAACAGTCAGTTGTTTTCATAATTCCTTGGTCCCCATGGTGTCACTACTTCTGTGCAATGATGCAAGCTGCAATGGGAGCCAAAGTTCTCAAATGTTTGCTCACTGAACACAATCAGCCCTACGAGAAGAACTTTATTTAATTTAGATTTTGAACTTTGTGATCAAAGATTCAATGAAAAAAATTACGATTTGGCTAGACATTCCAACATTTATTACATGATAGTTTGCGTAACTGTCCTATGGGTACATTTTGATTCATATCAAAAAAGTGGCAAAAAGAGGCTAAAAACCCAGCAATAAAGACAACTTTAATATGTATGTGTGAAAAACAAGTGAAAGGTACTTACCTTGCATTCCTAAATTGTACCCAAAGGTCACACTAATAACTAACAGTGGGCATGAAAAAGGGTGTTCAGATTAGGGTTAATGTAAAACTTAACAATATGGCCTACAGCAATGGCAGAGTTGCTCTGGAGAACATCAAAAACAATAGGTATTATGTCTGTAATTTCCCATCCAGAAGATCACTTTGACCAATCTACATAGAGATACATTCACATTAGCCTTTTGGTTTAACAAAATTGCCCCACAAACACTTCAGAAAAAAATCATGTGATGTCACGGTTCTAATTGTCTATATCCAGGATGTTACACAGGATTGCTCTGTTGCTGCCTGAAATTCCAACGTATGTCCATCTTCTTGGCCGGGTGTCCCCTATCTTACGCATTCTTTGGTTGTAATTTTACACTCCAGTTGATTTATTAGGACTATGGTTACCTGCTCCTCAGATCTCTGCAGGGTAA